>NC_090377.1:6483295-6575795 GCF_036365525.1 Heterodontus francisci
TTGTTAATGCACTGCTATTACCCTGTTAATACACTGATATTACACTGTTAATACACTGATATTACCCTGTTAATGCACTGAATTTACCCTGTTAATGCACTGATATTACCCTGTTAATGCACTGCTATTACCCTGTTAATACACTGATATTACACTGTTAATACACTGATATTACACTGTTAATACACTGATATTACCCTGTTAATGCACTGCTATTACCCTGTTAATCCACTGATATTACCCTGTTAATGCACTGAATTTACCCTGTTAATGCACTGATATTACACTGTTAATGCACTGATATTACCCTGTTAATGCACTGATATTACCCTGTTAATACACTGATATTACCCTGTTAATGCACTGCTATTACCCTGTTAATACACTGCTATTACACTGTTAATACACTGATATTACCCTGTTAATACACTGATATTACCCTGTTAATGCACTGCTATTACCCTGTTAATACACTGCTATTACCCTGTTAATACACTGATATTACCCTGTTAATGCACTGAATTTACCCTGTTAATGCACTGATATTACCCTGTTAATGCACTGATATTACCCTGTTAATGCACTGCTATTACCCTGTTAATACACTCATATTACCCTGTTAATACACTGATATTACACTGTTAATACACTGATATTACCCTGTTAATGCACTGCTATTACACTGTTAATACACTGATATTACCCTGTTAATGCACTGAATTTACCCTGTTAATGCACTGATATTACCCTGTTAATGCACTGCTATTACCCTGTTAATACACTGATATTACACTGTTAATACACTGATATTACCCTGTTAATGCACTGAATTTACCCTGTTAATGCACTGATATTACCCTGTTAATGCACTGCTATTACCCTGTTAATACACTGATATTACACTGTTAATACACTGATATTACACTGTTAATACACTGATATTACCCTGTTAATGCACTGCTATTACCCTGTTAATCCACTGATATTACCCTGTTAATGCACTGAATTTACCCTGTTAATGCACTGCTATTACCCTGTTAATACACTGCTATTACACTGTTAATACACTGATATTACACTGTTAATGCACTGATATTACCCTGTTAATGCACTGCTATTACCCTGTTAATACACTGCTATTACCCTGTTAATGCACTGATATTACACTGTTAATGCACTGATATTACCCTGTTAATGCATTGATATTACACTGTTAATGCACTGCTATTACCCTGTTAATGCACTGATATTACACTGTTAATGCACTGATATTACCCTGTTAATGCACTGATATTACACTGTTAATGCACTGCTATTACCCTGTTAATGCACTGATATTACCCTGTTAATGCACTGATATTACCCTGTTAATGCACTGCTATTACCCTGTTAATACACTGATATTACACTGTTAATACACTGATATTACCCTGTTAATGCACTGCTATTACCCTGTTAATACACTGATATTACCCTGTTAATGCACTGAATTTACCCTGTTAATGTACTGATATTACCCTGTTAATGCACTGATATTACACTGTTAATGCACTGATATTACCCTGTTAATGCACTGATATTACATTGTTAATACACTGATATTACCCTGTTAATGCACTGCTATTACCCTGTTAATGCAATGATATTACACTGTTAATACACTGATATTACCCTGTTAATGCACTGCTATTACCCTGTTAATGCACTGATATTACCCTGTTAATGCACTGATATTACACTGTTAATACACTGATATTACCCTGTTAATGCACTGCTATTACCCTGTTAATGCACTGCTATTATCCTGTTCATGCACTGATATTACCCTGTTAATGCACTGATATTACACTGTTAATGCCCTGATATTAACCTGTTAATACACTGATATTACACTGTTAATACACTGATATTACCCTGTTAATACACTGATATTACACTGTTAATACACTGATATTACCCTGTTAATACACTGATATTACACTGTTACTGCACTGATATTACCCTGTTAATGCACTGATATTACCCTGTTAATACACTGATATTACCCTGTTAATACACTGCTATTATCCTGTTAATGCACTGATATAACCCTGTTAATGCACTGATATTACACTGTTAATACACTGATATTACCCTGTGACTGCACTGATATTACACTGTTACTGCACTGATATTACCCTGTTAATGCACTGATATTACACTGTTAATACACTGATATTACCCTGTTAATACACTGATATTACCCTGTTAATACACTGCTATTATCCTGTTAATGCACTGATATTACCCTGTTAATGCACTGATATTACACTGTTAATACACTGATATTACCCTGTTAATGCACTGCTATTACCCTGTTAATGCACTGATATTACCCTGTTAATACACTGATATTACACTGTTAATACACTGATATTACCCTGTTAATACACTGATATTACCCTGTTAATACACTGATATTACCCTGTTAATGCACTGATATTACCCTGTTAATACACTGATATTACCCTGTTAATACACTGATATTACACTGTTAATACACTGATATTACCCTGTTAATGCACTGCTATTACCCTGTTAATAGATTGATATTACACTGTTAATACACTGCTATTACCCTGTTAATGCACTGCCTTTATCCTGTTAATGCTCTGATATTACACTGTTAATGCACTGATATTACACTGTTAATACACTGATATTACACTGTTAATACACTGCTATTATCCTGTTAATGCACTGATATTACACTGTTAATGCACTGATATTACACTGTTAATACACTGATATTACCCTGTTAATGCACTGCTATTACCCTGTTAATGCACTGCTATTATCCTGTTAATGCACTGATATTACCCTGTTAATGCATTGGTATTATCCTGTTAATGCACTGATATTACCCTGTTAATGCACTGATATTACCCTGTTAATACACTGATATTACCCTGTTAATGCACTGCTATTAACCTGTTAATGCACTGATATTACACTGTTAATACACTGCTATTAACCTGTTAATGCACTGATATTACCCTGTTAATGCACTGCTATTACCCTGTTAATGCACTGCTATTACCCTGTTAATGCACTGATATTATCCTGTTAATGCACTGATATTATCCTGTTAATACACTGATATTACCCTGTTAATGCACTGATATTACACTGTTAATGCACTGATATTACCCTGTTAATGCACTGATATAACCCTGTTAATGCACTGCTATTATCCTGTTAATGCACTGATATTACCCTGTTAATACACTGATATTACCCTGTTAATACACTGATATTACCCTGTTAATGCACTGCTATTACCCTGTTAATGCACTGATATTACCCTGTTAATGCACTGCTATTACCCTGTTAATGCACTGATATTACACTGTTAATGCACTGATATTACCCTGTTAATACACTGATATTACACTGTTAATACACTGATATTACCCTGTTAATGCACTGCTATTACCCTGTTAATGCACTGAATTTACCCTGTTAATGCACTGCTATTACCCTGTTAATGCACTGATATTACACTGTTAATGCACTGCTATTACCCTGTTAATGCACTGATATTACCCTGTTAATGCACTGATATTACCCTGTTAATACACTGATATTACCCTGTTAATACACTGATATTACCCTGTTAATGCACTGCTATTACCCTGTTAATACACTGATATTACCCTGTTAATGCACTGAATTTACCCTGTTAATGCACTGATATTACCCTGTTAATGCACTGATATTACACTGTTAATGCACTGATATTACCCTGTTAATACACTGATATTACCCTGTTAATACTCTGATATTACCCTGTTAATACACTGATATTACCCTGTTAATGCACTGAATTTACCCTGTTAATGTACTGATATTACCCTGTTAATGCACTGATATTACACTGTTAATGCACTGATATTACCCTGTTAATGCACTGATATTACATTGTTAATACACTGATATTACCCTGTTAATGCACTGCTATTACCCTGTTAATGCAATGATATTACACTGTTAATGCACTGATATTAACCTGTTAATACACTGATATTACACTGTTAATGCACTGATATTACCCTGTTAATACACTGATATTACACTGTTAATACACTGATATTACCCTGTTAATACACTGATATTACACTGTTACTGCACTGATATTACCCTGTTAATGCACTGATATTACCCTGTTAATACACTGATATTACCCTGTTAATACACTGCTATTATCCTGTTAATGCACTGATATAACCCTGTTAATGCACTGATATTACACTGTTAATACACTGATATTACCCTGTGACTGCACTGATATTACACTGTTAATGCACTGATATTACCCTGTTAATTCACTGATATTACACTGTTAATACACTGATATTACCCTGTGACTGCACTGATATTACACTGTTACTGCACTGATATTACCCTGTTAATGCACTGATATTACACTGTTAATACACTGATATTACCCTGTTAATACACTGATATTACCCTGTTAATACACTGCTATTATCCTGTTAATGCACTGATATTACCCTGTTAATGCACTGATATTACACTGTTAATACACTGATATTACCCTGTTAATGCACTGCTATTACCCTGTTAATGCACTGATATTACCCTGTTAATACACTGATATTACACTGTTAATACACTGATATTACCCTGTTAATACACTGATATTACCCTGTTAATACACTGATATTACCCTGTTAATGCACTGCTATTACCCTGTTAATGCACTGATATTACCCTGTTAATACACTGATATTACCCTGTTAATACACTGATATTACACTGTTAATACACTGATATTACCCTGTTAATGCACTGCTATTACCCTGTTAATAGACTGATATTACACTGTTAATACACTGCTATTACCCTGTTAATGCACTGCCTTTATCCTGTTAATGCACTGATATTACACTGTTAATGCACTGATATTACACTGTTAATACACTGATATTACACTGTTAATACACTGCTATTATCCTGTTAATGCACTGATATTACACTGTTAATGCACTGATATTACACTGTTAATACACTGATATTACCCTGTTAATGCACTGCTATTACCCTGTTAATGCACTGCTATTATCCTGTTAATGCACTGATATTACCCTGTTAATGCACTGGTATTATCCTGTTAATGCACTGATATTACCCTGTTAATGCACTGATATTACCCTGTTAATACACTGATATTACCCTGTTAATGCACTGCTATTACCCTGTTAATGCACTGATATTACACTGTTAATACACTGCTATTACCCTGTTAATGCACTGCTATTACCCTGTTAATGCACTGATATTACACTGTTAATACACTGCTATTAACCTGTTAATGCACTGATATTACCCTGTTAATGCACTGCTATTACCCTGTTAATGCACTGATATTACCCTGTTAATGCACTGCTATTACCCTGTTAATGCACTGATATTACACTGTTAATACACTGCTATTAACCTGTTAATGCACTGATATTACACTGTTAATACACTGCTATTAACCTGTTAATGCACTGATATTACCCTGTTAATGCACTGCTATTACCCTGTTAATGCACTGCTATTACCCTGTTAATGCACTGATATTATACTGTTAATACACTGATATTACCCTGTTAATGCACTGATATTATCCTGTTAATACACTGATATTACCCTGTTAATGCACTGATATTACACTGTTAATGCACTGATATTACCCTGTTAATGCACTGATATAACCCTGTTAATGCACTGCTATTATCCTGTTAATGCACTGATATTACCCTGTTAATACACTGATATTACCCTGTTAATACACTGATATTACACTGTTAATACACTGATATTACACTGTTAAGGCACTGCTATTATCCTGTTAATGCACTGATATTACCCTGTTAATACACTGATATTACACTGTTAATGCACTGATATTACCCTGTTAATGCACTGATATTACCCTGTTTATACACTGATATTACCCTGTTAATACACTGATATTACACTGTGAATGCACTGATATTATCCTGTTAATGCACTGATATTACCCTGTTAATGCACTGCTATTACCCTGTTAATGCACTGATATTACCCTGTTAATGCACTGATATTACCCTGTTAATGCACTGATATTACCCTGTTAATGCACTGATATTACCCTGTTAATGCACTGCTATTATCCTGTTAATGCACTGATATTACCCTGTTAATGCACTGATATTACACTGTTAATACACTGATATTACCCTGTTAATACACTGATATTACCCTGTTAATACACTGCTATTATCCTGTTAATGCACTGATATTACCCTGTTAATGCACTGATATTACACTGTTAATACACTGATATTACCCTGTTAATGCACTGCTATTACCCTGTTAATGCACTGATATTACCCTGTTAATACACTGATATTACACTGTTAATACACTGATATTACCCTGTTAATACACTGATATTACCCTGTTAATACACTGATATTACCCTGTTAATGCACTGCTATTACCCTGTTAATGCACTGATATTACCCTGTTAATACACTGATATTACCCTGTTAATACACTGATATTACACTGTTAATACACTGATATTACCCTGTTAATGCACTGCTATTACCCTGTTAATAGACTGATATTACACTGTTAATACACTGCTATTACCCTGTTAATGCACTGCCTTTATCCTGTTAATGCACTGATATTACACTGTTAATGCACTGATATTACACTGTTAATACACTGATATTACACTGTTAATACACTGCTATTATCCTGTTAATGCACTGATATTACACTGTTAATGCACTGATATTACACTGTTAATACACTGATATTACCCTGTTAATGCACTGCTATTACCCTGTTAATGCACTGCTATTATCCTGTTAATGCACTGATATTACCCTGTTAATGCACTGGTATTATCCTGTTAATGCACTGATATTACCCTGTTAATGCAATGATATTACCCTGTTAATACACTGATATTACCCTGTTAATGCACTGCTATTACACTGTTAATGCACTGATATTACACTGTTAATACACTGCTATTACCCTGTTAATGCACTGCTATTACCCTGTTAATGCACTGATATTACACTGTTAATACACTGCTATTAACCTGTTAATGCACTGATATTACCCTGTTAATGCACTGCTATTACCCTGTTAATGCACTGCTATTACCCTGTTAATGCACTGATATTACCCTGTTAATGCACTGCTATTACCCTGTTAATGCACTGATATTACACTGTTAATACACTGCTATTAACCTGTTAATGCACTGATATTACACTGTTAATACACTGCTATTAACCTGTTAATGCACCGATATTACCCTGTTAATGCACTGCTATTACCCTGTTAATGCACTGCTATTACCCTGTTAATGCACTGATATTATCCTGTTAATACACTGATATTACCCTGTTAATGCACTGATATTATCCTGTTAATACACTGATATTACCCTGTTAATGCACTGATATTACACTGTTAATGCACTGATATTACCCTGTTAATGCACTGATATAACCCTGTTAATGCACTGCTATTATCCTGTTAATGCACTGATATTACCCTGTTAATACACTGATATTACCCTGTTAATACACTGATATTACACTGTTAATACACTGATATTACACTGTTAATGCACTGCTATTATCCTGTTAATGCACTGATATTACCCTGTTAATACACTGATATTACACTGTTAATGCACTGATATTACCCTGTTAATGCACTGATATTACCCTGTTTATACACTGATATTACCCTGTTAATACACTGATATTACACTGTGAATGCACTGATATTATCCTGTTAATGCACTGATATTACCCTGTTAATGCACTGCTATTACCCTGTTAATGCACTGATATTACCCTGTTAATGCACTGATATTACCCTGTTAATGCACTGATATTACCCTGTTAATGCACTGATATTACCCTGTTAATGCACTGCTATTATCCTGTTAATGCACTGATATTACCCTGTTAATGCACGGATATTACCCTGTTAATGCACTGACATTACCCTGTTAATACACTGATATTACACTGTTAATGCACTGATATTACCCTGTTAATGCACTGCTATTACCCTGTTCATGCACTGATATTACACTCTTAATGCACTGATATTACACTTAATGCACTGATATTACCCTGTTAATGCACTGATATTACCCTGTTAAAGCACTGCTATTATCCTGTTAATGCACTGATATTACCCTGTTAATACACTGATATTACCCTGTTAATACACTGATATTACCCTGTTAATACACTGTTATTACACTGTTAATGCACTGATATTACCCTGTTAATACACTGATATTACACTGTTAATGCACTGATATTACCCTGTTAATGCACTGCTATTATCCTGTTAATGCACTGATATTACCCTGTTAATGCACTGATTTTACCCTGTTTATACACTGATAGTACCCTGTTAATACAGATATTACCCTGTTAATGCACTGATATTACACTGTTAATGCACTGATATTACCCTGTTAATGCACTGATATTACCCTGTTAATACACTGATATTACACTGTTAATACACTGATATTACCCTGTTAATGCACTGATATTACCCTGTTAATGCACTGATATTACCCTGTTAATGCACTGCTATTATCCTGTTAATGCACTGCTATTATTCTGTTAATGCACTGATATTACACTGTTAATACACTGATATTACCCTGTTAATACACTGATATTACCCTGTTAATACACTGATATTACCCTGTTAATGCACTGCTATTATCCTGTTAATGCTCTGCTATTATCCTGTTAATGCACTGATATTACCCTGTTAATGCACTGCTATTATCCTGTTAATGCACTGCTATTATCCTGTTAATGCACTGATATTACCCTGTTAATACACTGATATTACACTGTTAATACACTGATATTACCCTGTTAATGCACTGCTATTATCCTGTTAATGCACTGATATTACACTGTTAATACACTGATATTACCCTGTTAATGCACTGCTATTACCCTGTTAATGCACTGATATTACCCTGTTAATGCACTGCTATTACCCTGTTAATGCACTGATATTACACTGTTAATGCACTGATATTACCCTGTTAATACACTGATATTACACTGTTAATACACTGATATTACCCTGTTAATGCACTGCTATTACCCTGTTAATGCACTGAATTTACCCTGTTAATGCACTGCTATTACCCTGTTAATGCACTGATATTACACTGTTAATGCACTGCTATTACCCTGTTAATGCACTGATATTACCCTGTTAATGCACTGATATTACCCTGTTAATACACTGATATTACCCTGTTAATACACTGATATTACCCTGTTAATGCACTGCTATTACCCTGTTAATACACTGATATTACCCTGTTAATGCACTGAATTTACCCTGTTAATGCACTGATATTACCCTGTTAATGCACTGATATTACACTGTTAATGCACTGATATTACCCTGTTAATACACTGATATTACCCTGTTAATACTCTGATATTACCCTGTTAATACACTGATATTACCCTGTTAATGCACTGAATTTACCCTGTTAATGCACTGATATTACCCTGTTAATGCACTGATATTACCCTGTTAATGCACTGATATTACCCTGTTAATGCACTGCTATTACCCTGTTAATACACTGATATTACACTGTTAATACACTGATATTACCCTGTTAATGCACTGCTATTACCCTGTTAATACACTGATATTACCCTG
Source organism: Heterodontus francisci (assembly GCF_036365525.1). Classification (NCBI taxonomy): domain Eukaryota; kingdom Metazoa; phylum Chordata; class Chondrichthyes; order Heterodontiformes; family Heterodontidae; genus Heterodontus; species Heterodontus francisci. The sequence goes on from NC_090377.1 coordinate 6,493,085, forward strand.
TTAATGCACTGAATTTACCCTGTTAATGCACTGATATTACCCTGTTAATGCACTGCTATTACCCTGTTAATACACTGATATTACACTGTTAATACACTGATATTACCCTGTTAATGCACTGAATTTACCCTGTTAATGCACTGATATTACCCTGTTAATGCACTGCTATTACCCTGTTAATACACTGATATTACACTGTTAATACACTGATATTACCCTGTTAATGCACTGCTATTACCCTGTTAATACACTGATATTACCCTGTTAATGCACTGAATTTACCCTGTTAATGCACTGATATTACACTGTTAATGCACTGATATTACACTGTTAATACACTGATATTACCCTGTTAATGCACTGCTATTACCCTGTTAATACACTGCTATTACCCTGTTAATGCACTGATATTACACTGTTAATGCACTGATATTACCCTGTTAATGCACTGATATTACACTGTTAATGCACTGCTTTTACCCTGTTAATGCACTGATATTACCCTGTTAATGCACTGATATTACCCTGTTAATGCACTGCTATTACCCTGTTAATACACTGATATTACCCTGTTAATGCACTGATATTACCCTGTTAATGCACTGATATTACACTGTTAAAGCACTGATATTACCCTGTTAATGCACTGATATTACACTGTTAATGCACTGCTATTACCCTGTTAATGCACTGATATTACCCTGTTAATGCACTGATATTACCCTGTTAATGCACTGCTATTACCCTGTTAACACACTGATATTACACTGTTAATACACTGATATTACCCTTTTAATGCACTGCTATTACCCTGTTAATACACTGATATTACCCTGTTAATGCACTGAATTTACCCTGTTAATGCACTGATATTACCCTGTTAATGCACTGATATTACACTGTTAATGCACTGATATTACCTTGTTAATGCACTGATATTACATTGTTAATACACTGATATTACCCTGTTAATGCACTGCTATTACCCTGTTAATGCACTGCTATTACCCTGTTAATGCACTGCTATTACCCTGTTAATGCACTGCTATTACCCTGTTAATACACTGATATTACGCTGTTAATACACTGATATTACACTGTTAATGCACTGATATTACCCTGTTAATGCACTGAATTTACCCTGTTAATGCACTGCTATTACCCTGTTAATACACTGATATTACGCTGTTAATACACTGATATTACACTGTTAATGCACTGATATTACCCTGTTAATGCACTGAATTTACCCTGTTAATGCACTGCTATTACCCTGTTAATGCCCTGATATTACACTGTTAATGCACTGATATTACCCTGTTAATACACTGATATTACCCTGTTAATGCACTGCTATTATCCTGTTAATGCACTGCTATTACGCTGTTAATACACTGATATTACGCTGTTAATACACTGATATTACACTGTTAATGCACTGATATTACCCTGTTAATGCACTGAATTTACCCTGTTAATGCACTGCTATTACCCTGTTAATGCACTGATATTACACTGTTAATGCACTGATATTACACTGTTAATGCACTGATATTACACTGTTAATACACTGATATTACACTGTTAATGCACTGCTATTACCCTGTTAATGCACTGCTATTACCCTGTTAATACACTGATATTACACTGTTAATGCACTGATATTACACTGTTAATGCACTGCTATTACCCTGTTAATGCACTGCTATTACCCTGTTAATACACTGATATTACACTGTTAATACACTGATATTACCCTGTTAATGCACTGCTATTATCCTGTTAATGCACTGATATTACACTGTTAATACACTGATATTACCCTGTTAATACACTGATATTACCCTGTTAATGCACTGCTATTATCCTGTTAATGCTCTGCTATTATCCTGTTAATGCACTGATATTACCCTGTTAATGCACTGCTATTATCCTGTTAATGCACTGCTATTATCCTGTTAATGCACTGATATTACCCTGTTAATACACTGATATTACACTGTTAATACACTGATATTACCCTGTTAATGCACTGCTATTATCCTGTTAATACACTGATATTACCCTGTTAATACACTGATATTACCCTGTTAATGCACTGCTATTACCCTGTTAATGCACTGATATTACCCTGTTAATGCACTGCTATTACCCTGTTAATGCACTGATATTACACTGTTAATGCACTGATATTACCCTGTTAATACACTGATATTACACTGTTAATACACTGATATTACCCTGTTAATGCACTGCTATTACCCTGTTAATGCACTGAATTTACCCTGTTGATGCACTGCTATTACCCTGTTAATGCACTGATATTACACTGTTAATGCACTGCTATTACCCTGTTAATGCACTGATATTACCCTGTTAATGCACTGATATTACCCTGTTAATACACTGATATTACCCTGTTAATACACTGATATTACCCTGTTAATGCACTGCTATTACCCTGTTAATACACTGATATTACCCTGTTAATGCACTGAATTTACCCTGTTAATGCACTGATATTACCCTGTTAATGCACTGATATTACACTGTTAATGCACTGATATTACCCTGTTAATACACTGATATTACCCTGTTAATACTCTGATATTACCCTGTTAATACACTGATATTACCCTGTTAATGCACTGAATTTACCCTGTTAATGCACTGATATTACCCTGTTAATGCACTGATATTACCCTGTTAATGCACTGATATTACCCTGTTAATGCACTGCTATTACCCTGTTAATACACTGATATTACACTGTTAATACACTGATATTACCCTGTTAATGCACTGCTATTACCCTGTTAATACACTGATATTACCCTGTTAATGCACTGAATTTACCCTGTTAATGCACTGATATTACCCTGTTAATGCACTGCTATTACCCTGTTAATACACTGATATTACACTGTTAATACACTGATATTACCCTGTTAATGCACTGAATTTACCCTGTTAATGCACTGATATTACCCTGTTAATGCACTGCTATTACCCTGTTAATACACTGATATTACACTGTTAATACACTGATATTACCCTGTTAATGCACTGCTATTACCCTGTTAATACACTGATATTACCCTGTTAATGCACTGAATTTACCCTGTTAATGCACTGATATTACACTGTTAATGCACTGATATTACACTGTTAATACACTGATATTACCCTGTTAATGCACTGCTATTACCCTGTTAATACACTGCTATTACCCTGTTAATGCACTGATATTACACTGTTAATGCACTGATATTACCCTGTTAATGCACTGATATTACACTGTTAATGCACTGCTTTTACCCTGTTAATGCACTGATATTACCCTGTTAATGCACTGATATTACCCTGTTAATGCACTGCTATTACCCTGTTAATACACTGCTATTACCCTGTTAATGCACTGATATTACCCTGTTAATGCACTGATATTACACTGTTAAAGCACTGATATTACCCTGTTAATGCACTGATATTACACTGTTAATGCACTGCTATTACCCTGTTAATGCACTGATATTACCCTGTTAATGCACTGATATTACCCTGTTAATGCACTGCTATTACCCTGTTAATACACTGATATTACACTCCAGGCGCTGCTTCACAAACCACTGACCACCTCCAGGCGCGTATCCATTGTCTCTCGAGATAAGGAGGCCCAAAAGAATTACACTGTTAATACACTGATATTACCCTTTTAATGCACTGCTATTACCCTGTTAATACACTGATATTACCCTGTTAATGCACTGAATTTACCCTGTTAATGCACTGATATTACCCTGTTAATGCACTGATATTACACTGTTAATGCACTGATATTACCTTGTTAATGCACTGATATTACATTGTTAATACACTGATATTACCCTGTGAATGCACTGCTATTACCCTGTTAATGCACTGCTATTACCCTGTTAATGCACTGCTATTACCCTGTTAATACACTGATATTACGCTGTTAATACACTGATATTACACTGTTAATGCACTGATATTACCCTGTTAATGCACTGAATTTACCCTGTTAATGCACTGCTATTACCCTGTTAATACACTGATATTACGCTGTTAATACACTGATATTACACTGTTAATGCACTGATATTACCCTGTTAATGCACTGAATTTACCCTGTTAATGCACTGCTATTACCCTGTTAATGCCCTGATATTACACTGTTAATGCACTGATATTACCCTGTTAATACACTGATATTACCCTGTTAATGCACTGCTATTATCCTGTTAATGCACTGCTATTACCCTGTTAATACACTGATATTATGCTGTTAATACACTGATATTATACTGTTAATGCACTGATATTACCCTGTTAATGCACTGAATTTACCCTGTTAATGCACTGCTATTACCCTGTTAATGCACTGATATTACACTGTTAATGCACTGATATTACACTGTTAATGCACTGATATTACACTGTTAATACACTGATATTACACTGTTAATGCACTGCTATTACCCTGTTAATGCACTGCTATTACCCTGTTAATACACTGATATTACACTGTTAATGCACTGATATTACACTGTTAATGCACTGCTATTACCCTGTTAATGCACTGCTATTACCCTGTTAATGCACTGATATTACACTGTTAATACACTGATATTACCCTGTTAATGCACTGCTATTACCCTGTTAATACACTGCTATTACCCTGTTAATGCACTGATATTACACTGTTAATGCACTGATATTACACTGTTAATGCACTGCTTTTACCCTGTTAATGCACTGATATTACCCTGTTAATGCACTGATATTACCCTGTTAATGCACTGCTATTACCCTGTTAATACACTGATATTACCCTGTTAATGCACTGATATTACACTGTTAATGCACTGCTTTTACCCTGTTAATGCACTGATATTACCCTGTTAATGCACTGATATTACCCTGTTAATGCACTGCTATTACCCTGTTAATACACTGATATTACCCTGTTAATGCACTGATATTACCCTGTTAATGCACTGATATTACACTGTTAAAGCACTGATATTACCCTGTTAATGCACTGATATTACACTGTTAATGCACTGCTATTACCCTGTTAATGCACTGATATTACCCTGTTAATGCACTGATATTACCCTGTTAATGCACTGCTATTACCCTGTTAATACACTGATATTACACTGTTAATACACTGATATTACCCTTTTAATGCACTGCTATTACCCTGTTAATACACTGATATTACCCTGTTAATGCACTGAATTTACCCTGTTAATGCACTGATATTACCCTGTTAATGCACTGATATTACACTGTTAATGCACTGATATTACCTTGTTAATGCACTGATATTACATTGTTAATACACTGATATTACCCTGTTAATGCACTGCTATTACCCTGTTCATGCACTGCTATTACCCTGTTAATGCACTGCTATTACCCTGTTAATACACTGATATTACGCTGTTAATACACTGATATTACACTGTTAATGCACTGATATTACCCTGTTAATGCACTGAATTTACCCTGTTAATGCACTGCTATTACCCTGTTAATACACTGATATTACGCTGTTAATACACTGATATTACACTGTTAATGCACTGATATTACCCTGTTAATGCACTGAATTTACCCTGTTAATGCACTGCTATTACCCTGTTAATGCCCTGATATTACAATGTTAATGCACTGATATTACCCTGTTAATACACTGATATTACCCTGTTAATGCACTGCTATTATCCTGTTAATGCACTGCTATTACCCTGTTAATACACTGATATTATGCTGTTAATACACTGATATTATACTGTTAATGCACTGATATTACCCTTTTAATGCACTGAATTTACCCTGTTAATGCACTGCTATTACCCTGTTAATGCACTGATATTACACTGTTAATGCACTGATATTACACTGTTAATGCACTGATATTACACTGTTAATACACTGATATTACACTGTTAATGCACTGCTATTACCCTGTTAATGCACTGCTATTACCCTGTTAATACACTGATATTACACTGTTAATGCACTGATATTACACTGTTAATGCACTGCTATTACCCTGTTAATGCACTGCTATTACCCTGTTAATACACTGATATTACACTGTTAATACACTGATATTACCCTGTTAATGCACTGCTATTATCCTGTTAATGCACTGATATTACACTGTTAATACACTGATATTACCCTGTTAATACACTGATATTACACTGTTAATACACTGATATTACACTGTTAATACACTGATATTACCCTGTTAATACACTGATATTACACTGTTAATACACTGATATTACCCTGTTAATGCACTGCTATTATCCTGTTAATGCACTGCTATTACCCTGTTAATACACTGATATTACGCTGTTAATACACTGATATTACACTGTTAATGCACTGATATTATCCTGTTAATGCACTGAATTTACCCTGTTAATGCACTGCTATTACCCTGTTAATGCACTGCTATTACACTGTTAATGCACTGATATTACACTGTTAATGCACTGATATTACACTGTTAATACACTGATATTACACTGTTAATGCACTGCTATTACCCTGTTAATGCACTGCTATTACCCTGTTAATACACTGATATTACACTGTTAATGCACTGATATTACACTGTTAATGCACTGCTATTACCCTGTTAATACACTGATATTACACTGTTAATACACTGATATTACCCTGTTAATGCACTGCTATTATCCTGTTAATGCACTGATATTACACTGTTAATACACTGATATTACCCTGTTAATGCACTGATATTACACTGTTAATACACTGATATTACCCTGTTAATGCACTGAATTTACCCTGTTAATGCACTGCTATTACCCTGTTAATGCCCTGATATTACACTGTTAATGCACTGATATTACCCTGTTAATACACTGATATTACCCTGTTAATGCACTGCTATTATCCTGTTAATGCACTGCTATTACCCTGTTAATACACTGATATTATGCTGTTAATGCACTGATATTATACTGTTAATGCACTGATATTACCCTGTTAATGCACTGAATTTACCCTGTTAATGCACTGCTATTACCCTGTTAATGCACTGATATTACACTGTTAATGCACTGATATTACACTGTTAATGCACTGATATTACACTGTTAATACACTGATATTACACTGTTAATGCACTGCTATTACCCTGTTAATGCACTGCTATTACCCTGTTAATACACTGATATTACACTGTTAATGCACTGATATTACACTGTTAATGCACTGCTATTACCCTGTTAATGCACTGCTATTACCCTGTTAATACACTGATATTACACTGTTAATACACTGATATTACCCTGTTAATACACTGATATTACACTGTTAATACACTGATATTACCCTGTTAATGCACTGCTATTATCCTGTTAATGCACTGCTATTACCCTGTTAATCCACTGATATTACGCTGTTAATACACTGATATTACACTGTTAATGCACTGATATTATCCTGTTAATGCACTGAATTTACCCTGTTAATGCACTGCTATTACCCTGTTAATGCACTGCTATTACACTGTTAATGCACTGATAATACACTGTTAATGCACTGATATTACACTGTTAATACACTGATATTACACTGTTAATGCACTGCTATTACCCTGTTAATGCACTGCTATTACCCTGTTAATACACTGATATTACACTGTTAATGCACTGATATTACACTGTTAATGCACTGCTATTACCCTGTTAATACACTGATATTACACTGTTAATACACTGATATTACCCTGTTAATGCACTGCTATTATCCTGTTAATGCACTGATATTACACTGTTAATACACTGATATTACCCTGTTAATGCACTGATATTACACTGTTAATACACTGATATTACCCTGTTAATACACTGATATTACACTGTTAATGCACTGCTATTACCCTGTTAATGCACTGCTATTATCCTATTAATGCACTGCTATTATCCTGTTAATGCACTGATATTACCCTGTTAATACACTGATATTACACTGTTAATACACTGATATTACCCTCTTAATGCACTGCTATTATCCTGTTAATGCACTGATATTACACTGTTAATACACTGATATTACCCTGTTAATGCACTGCTATTACCCTGTTAATGCACTGATATTACCCTGTTAATGCACTGCTATTACCCTGTTAATGCACTGATATTACACTGTTAATGCACTGATATTACCCTGTTAATGCACTGATATTACACTGTTAATGCACTGATATTACCCTGTTAATACACTGATATTACACTGTTAATACACTGATATTACACTGTTAATGCACTGATATTACCCTGTTAATGCACTGCTATTACCCTGTTAATGCACTGATATTACCCTGTTAATGCACTGCTATTATCCTGTTAATACACTGATATTACACTGTTAATACACTGATATTACCCTGTTAATGCACTGATATTACACTGTTAATGCACTGCTATTACCCTGTTAATGCACTGATATTACCCTGTTAATGCACTGATATTACCCTATTAATACACTGATATTACCCTGTTAATGCACTGCTATTACCCTGTTAATGCACTGATATTACCCTGTTAATGCACTGCTATTATCCTGTTAATACACTGATATTACACTGTTAATACACTGATATTACCCTGTTAATACACTGATATTACCCTGTTAATGCACTGATATTACACTGTTAATGCACTGATATTACCCTGTTAATGCACTGATATTACCCTATTAATACACTGATATTACCCTGTTAATACACTGATATTACCCTGTTAATGCACTGCTATTACCCTGTTAATACACTGATATTACCCTGTTAATGCACTGAATTTACCCTGTTAATGCACTGATATTACCCTGTTAATGCACTGATATTACACTGTTAATGCACTGATATTACCCTGTTAATACACTGATATTACCCTGTTAATACACTGATATTACCCTGTTAATACACTGATATTACCCTGTTAATGCACTGCTATTATCCTGTTAATGCACTGCTATTACCCTGTTAATACACTGATATTATGCTGTTAATACACTGATATTACACTGTTAATGCACTGATATTACCCTGTTAATGCACTGAATTTACCCTGTTAATGCACCGCTATTACCCTGTTAATGCACTGATATTACCCTGTTAATGCACTGATATTACACTGTTCATGCACTGATATTACACTGTTAATACACTGATATTACACTGTTAATGCACTGCTATTTCCCTGTTAATGCACTGCTATTACCCTGTTAATACACTGATATTACACTGTTAATGCACTGATATTACACTGTTAATGCACTGCTATTACCCTGTTAATGCACTGCTATTACCCTGTTAATACACTGATATTACACTGTTAATACACTGATATTACCATGTTAATGCACTGCTATTATCCTGTTAATGCACTGATATTACACTGTTAATACACTGATATTACCCTGTTAATACACTGATATTACACTGTTAATGCACTGCTATTACCCTGTTAATGCACTGCTATTATCCTGTTAATGCACTGATATTACCCTGTTAATGCACTGATATTACCCTGTTAATGCACTGCTATTATCTTTTTAATGCACTGATATTACCCTGTTAATACACTGATATTACACTGTTAATACACTGATATTACCCTGTTAATGCACTGATATTACCCTGTTAATGCACTGATATTACACTGTTAATACACTGATATTACCCTGTTAATGCACTGCTATTACCCTGTTAATGCACTGATATTACCCTGTTAATGCACTGCTATTACCCTGTTAATACACTGATATTACACTGTTAATACACTGATATTACACTGTTAATGCACTGATATTACCCTGTTAATGCACTGATATTACCCTGTTAATGCACTGCTATTATCCTGTTAATACACTGATATTACCCTGTTAATGCACTGCTATTACCCTGTTAATGCACTGAATTTACCCTGTTAATGCACTGCTATTACCCTGTTAATGCACTGATATTACACTGTTAATGCACTGCTATTACCCTGTTAATGCACTGATATTACCCTGTTAATGCACTGATATTACCCTGTTAATACACTGATATTACCCTGTTAATACACTGATATTACCCTGTTAATGCACTGCTATTACCCTGTTAATACACTGATATTACCCTGTTAATGCACTGAATTTACCCTGTTAATGCACTGATATTACCCTGTTAATGCACTGATATTTTTTTTAGAATTAGAATTAGAATATTATAGCGCAGTACAGGCCCTTCAGCCCTCGATGTTGCGCCGATCATCTGACCTACACTATTCCATTTACATCCATATGTCTATCCAATGACCACTTAAATGCCCTTAAAGTTGGCGAGTCTACTACTGTTGCAGGCAGGGCGTTCCACGCCCCTACTACTCTCTGCGTAAAGAAACTACCTCTGACATCTGTCCTATATCTTTCACCCCTCAACTTAAAGCTATGTCCCCTCGTGTTTGCCATCCTCATCCGAGGAAAAAGACTCTCACTATCCACCCTATCTAACCCTCTGATTATCTTGTATGTCTCTATTAAGTCACCTCTCCTCCTCCTTCTCTCTAACGAAAACAACCCCAAGTCCCTCAGCCTTTCCTCGTAAGACCTTCCTTCCATACCAGGCAACATCCTAGTAAATCTCCTCTGCACCCTTTCCAAAGCTTCGACATCCTTCCTATAATGCGGTGACCAGAACTGCACGCAATACTCCAGGTGCGGCCTCACCAGAGTTTTGTACAGCTGCATCATGACCCCGTGGCTCTGAAACTCGATCCCCCTACTAATAAAGGCTAACACACCATATGCCTTCTTAACAGCCCTATTAACCTGGGTAGCAACTTTCAGGGATTTATGTACCTGGATACCAAGATCTCTCTGCTCATCTACACTACCAAGAATCTTCCCATTAGCCCAGTACTCTGCATTGCTGTTACTCCTTCCAAAGTGAATCACCTCACACTTCTCCGCATTAAACTCCATTTGCCATCTCTCAGCCCAGCTCTGCAGCCTATCTATGTCCCTCTGTACCCTACAACACCCTTCGACACTATCCACAACTCCACCGACCTTCGTGTCATCCGCAAATTTACTAACCCACCCTTCTACACCCTCATCCAGGTCGTTTATAAAAATGACAAACAGCAGTGGCCCCAAAACAGAACCTTGCGGTACACCACTAGTAACTAAACTCCAGGATGAACATTTGCCATCAACCACCACCCTCTGTCTTCTTTCAGCTAGCCAATTTCTGATCCAAAGCTCTAAATCACCTTCAACCCCATACTTGCGTATTTTCTGCAATAGCCTCCCGTGGGGAACCTTATCAAACGCTTTACTGAAATCCATATACACCACATCCACGGCTTTACCCTCATCCACCTGTTTGGTCACCTTCTCGAAAAACTCAATAAGGTTTGTGAGGCACGACCTACCTTTCACAAAACCGTGCTGACTATCGCAAATGAACTTATTCTTTTCAAGATGATTATAAATCCTGTCTCTTATAACCTTTTCCAACATTTTACCCACAACCGAAGTAAGGCTCACAGGTCTATAATTACCAGGGCTGTCTCTACTCCCCTTCTTGAACAAGGGGACAACATTTGCTATCCTCCAGTCCTCCGGCACTACTCCTGTCGACAATGACGACTTGAAGATCAACAACAACGGCTCTGCAATCTCCTCCCTGGCTTCCCAGAGAATCCTAGGATAAATCCCATCTGGCCCAGGGGACTTATCTATTTTCACTCTTTCCAAAATTGCTAACACCTCCTCCTTGTGAATCTCAATCCCATCTAGCCTAGTAGGCTGTATCTCAGTAATCTCCTCGGCAACATTTTCTTTCTCTACTGTAAATACTAATGCACTGCTATTACCCTGTTAATACACTGATATTACACTGTTAATGCACTGATATTACCCTGTTAATACACTGATATTACCCTGTTAATACACTGATATTACCCTGTTAATGCACTGCTATTACCCTGTTAATACACTGATATTACCCTGTTAATGCACTGAATTTACCCTGTTAATGCACTGATATTACCCTGTTAATGCACTGATATTACCCTGTTAATGCACTGATATTACCCTGTTAATGCACTGCTATTACCCTGTTAATACACTGATATTACACTGTTAATACACTGATATTACCCTGTTAATGCACTGCTATTACCCTGTTAATACACTGATAATACCCTGTTAATGCACTGAATTTACCCTGTTAATGCACTGATATTACCCTGTTAATGCACTGCTATTACCCTGTTAATACACTGATATTACACTGTTAATACACTGATATTACCCTGTTAATGCACTGAATTTACCCTGTTAATGCACTGATATTACCCTCTTAATGCACTGCTATTACCCTGTTAATACACTGATATTACACTGTTAATACACTGATATTACCCTGTTAATGCACTGCTATTACCCTGTTAATACACTGATATTACCCTGTTAATGCACTGAATTTACCCTGTTAATGCACTGATATTACACTGTTAATGCACTGATATTACACTGTTAATGCACTGATATTACCCTGTTAATGCACTGCTATTACCCTGTTAATACACTGCTATTACCCTGTTAATGCACTGATATTACACTGTTAATGCACTGATATTACCCTGTTAATGCACTGATATTACACTGTTAATGCACTGCTATTACCCTGTTAATGCACTGCTATTACCCTGTTAATGCACTGCTATTACCCTGTTAATACACTGATATTACACTGTTAATACACTGATATTACCATGTTAATGCACTGCTATTATCCTGTTAATGCACTGATATTACACTGTTAATACACTGATATTACCCTGTTAATACACTGATATTACACTGTTAATGCACTGCTATTACCCTGTTAATGCACTGCTATTATCCTGTTAATGCACTGATATTACCCTGTTAATGCACTGATATTACCCTGTTAATGCACTGCTATTATCCTGTTAATGCACTGCTATTATCCTTTTAATGCACTGATATTACCCTGTTAATACACTGATATTACACTGTTAATACACTGATATTACCCTGTTAATGCACTGATATTACCCTGTTAATGCACTGCTATTACCCTGTTAATGCACTGATATTACACTGTTAATACACTGATATTACCCTGTTAATGCACTGCTATTACCCTGTTAATGCACTGATATTACCCTGTTAATGCACTGATATTACACTGTTAATACACTGATATTACCCTGTTAATGCACTGCTATTACCCTGTTAATGCACTGATATTACCCTGTTAATGCACTGCTATTACCCTGTTAATACACTGATATTACACTGTTAATACACTGATATTACACTGTTAATGCACTGATATTACCCTGTTAATGCACTGATATTACCCTGTTAATGCACTGCTATTATCCTGTTAATACACTGATATTACCCTGTTAATGCACTGCTATTACCCTGTTAATGCACTGAATTTACCCTGTTAATGCACTGCTATTACCCTGTTAATGCACTGATATTACACTGTTAATGCACTGCTATTACCCTGTTAATGCACTGATATTACCCTGTTAATGCACTGATATTACCCTGTTAATACACTGATATTACCCTGTTAATACACTGATATTACCCTGTTAATGCACTGCTATTACCCTGTTAATACACTGATATTACCCTGTTAATGCACTGAATTTACCCTGTTAATGCACTGATATTACCCTGTTAATGCACTGATATTTTTTTTAGAATTAGAATTAGAATATTATAGCGCAGTACAGGCCCTTCAGCCCTCGATGTTGCGCCGATCATCTGACCTACACTATTCCATTTACATCCATATGTCTATCCAATGACCACTTAAATGCCCTTAAAGTTGGCGAGTCTACTACTGTTGCAGGCAGGGCGTTCCACGCCCCTACTACTCTCTGCGTAAAGAAACTACCTCTGACATCTGTCCTATATCTTTCACCCCTCAACTTAAAGCTATGTCCCCTCGTGTTTGCCATCCTCATCCGAGGAAAAAGACTCTCACTATCCACCCTATCTAACCCTCTGATTATCTTGTATGTCTCTATTAAGTCACCTCTCCTCCTCCTTCTCTCTAACGAAAACAACCCCAAGTCCCTCAGCCTTTCCTCGTAAGACCTTCCTTCCATACCAGGCAACATCCTAGTAAATCTCCTCTGCACCCTTTCCAAAGCTTCGACATCCTTCCTATAATGCGGTGACCAGAACTGCACGCAATACTCCAGGTGCGGCCTCACCAGAGTTTTGTACAGCTGCATCATGACCCCGTGGCTCTGAAACTCGATCCCCCTACTAATAAAGGCTAACACACCATATGCCTTCTTAACAGCCCTATTAACCTGGGTAGCAACTTTCAGGGATTTATGTACCTGGATACCAAGATCTCTCTGCTCATCTACACTACCAAGAATCTTCCCATTAGCCCAGTACTCTGCATTGCTGTTACTCCTTCCAAAGTGAATCACCTCACACTTCTCCGCATTAAACTCCATTTGCCATCTCTCAGCTCAGCTCTGCAGCCTATCTATGTCCCTCTGTACCCTACAACACCCTTCGACACTATCCACAACTCCACCGACCTTCGTGTCATCCGCAAATTTACTAACCCACCCTTCTACACCCTCATCCAGGTCGTTTATAAAAATGACAAACAGCAGTGGCCCCAAAACAGAACCTTGCGGTACACCACTAGTAACTAAACTCCAGGATGAACATTTGCCATCAACCACCACCCTCTGTCTTCTTTCAGCTAGCCAATTTCTGATCCAAAGCTCTAAATCACCTTCAACCCCATACTTGCGTATTTTCTGCAATAGCCTCCCGTGGGGAACCTTATCAAACGCCTTACTGAAATCCATATACACCACATCCACGGCTTTACCCTCATCCACCTGTTTGGTCACCTTCTCGAAAAACTCAATAAGGTTTGTGAGGCACGACCTACCTTTCACAAAACCGTGCTGACTATCGCAAATGAACTTATTCTTTTCAAGATGATTATAAATCCTGTCTCTTATAACCTTTTCCAACATTTTACCCACAACCGAAGTAAGGCTCACAGGTCTATAATTACCAGGGCTGTCTCTACTCCCCTTCTTGAACAAGGGGACAACATTTGCTATCCTCCAGTCCTCCGGCACTACTCCTGTCGACAATGACGACTTGAAGATCAACAACAACGGCTCTGCAATCTCCTCCCTGGCTTCCCAGAGAATCCTAGGATAAATCCCATCTGGCCCAGGGGACTTATCTATTTTCACTCTTTCCAAAATTGCTAACACCTCCTCCTTGTGAATCTCAATCCCATCTAGCCTAGTAGGCTGTATCTCAGTAATCTCCTCGGCAACATTTTCTTTCTCTACTGTAAATACTAATGCACTGCTATTACCCTGTTAATACACTGATATTACACTGTTAATGCACTGATATTACCCTGTTAATACACTGATATTACCCTGTTAATACACTGATATTACCCTGTTAATGCACTGCTATTACCCTGTTAATACACTGATATTACCCTGTTAATGCACTGAATTTACCCTGTTAATGCACTGATATTACCCTGTTAATGCACTGATATTACCCTGTTAATGCACAGATATTACCCTGTTAATGCACTGCTATTACCCTGTTAATACACTGATATTACACTGTTAATACACTGATATTACACTGTTAATGCACTGCTATTACCCTGTTAATACACTGATAATACCCTGTTAATGCACTGAATTTACCCTGTTAATGCACTGATATTACCCTGTTAATGCACTGCTATTACCCTGTTAATACACTGATATTACACTGTTAATACACTGATATTACCCTGTTAATGCACTGAATTTACCCTGTTAATGCACTGATATTACCCTCTTAATGCACTGCTATTACCCTGTTAATACACTGATATTACACTGTTAATACACTGATATTACCCTGTTAATGCACTGCTATTACCCTGTTAATACACTGATATTACCCTGTTAATGCACTGAATTTACCCTGTTAATGCACTGATATTACACTGTTAATGCACTGATATTACACTGTTAATACACTGATATTACCCTGTTAATGCACTGATATTACCCTGTTAATGCACTGCTATTACCCTGTTAATACACTGCTATTACCCTGTTAATGCACTGATATTACACTGTTAATGCACTGATATTACCCTGTTAATGCACTGATATTACACTGTTAATGCACTGCTATTACCCTGTTAATGCACTGCTATTACCCTGTTAATGCACTGATATTACCCTGTTAATGCACTGATATTACCCTGTTAATGCACTGCTATTACCCTGTTAATACACTGATATTACCCTGTTAATGCACTGATATTACCCTGTTAATGCACTGATATTACACTGTTAATGCACTGATATTACCCTGTTAATGCACTGATATTACACTGTTAATGCACTGCTATTACCCTGTTAATGCACTGATATTACCCTGTTAATGCACTGCTATTACCCTGTTAATACACTGATATTACACAGTTAATACACTGATATTACCCTGTTAATGCACTGCTATTACCCTGTTAATACACTGATATTACCCTGTTAATGCACTGAATTTAGCCTGTTAATGCACTGATATTACCCTGTTAATGCACTGATATTACACTGTTAATGCACTGATATTACCCTGTTAATACACTGATATTACATTGTTAATACACTGCTATTACCCTGTTAATGCACTGCTATTACCCTGTTAATACACTGATATTACGCTGTTAATACCCTGATATTACACTGTTAATGCACTGATATTACCCTGTTAATGCACTGAATTTACCCTGTTAATGCACTGCTATTACCCTGTTAATACACTGATATTACGCTGTTAATACACTGATATTACACTGTTAATGCACTGATATTACCCTGTTAATGCACTGAATTTACCCTGTTAATGCACTGCTATTACCCTGTTAATGCACTGATATTACACTGTTAATACACTGATATTACCCTGTTAATGCACTGATATTACCCTGTTAATGCACTGCTATTACCCTGTTAATGCCCTGATATTACACTGTTAATACACTGATATTACCCTGTTAATACACTGATATTACCCTGTTAATGCACTGCTATTATCCTGTTAATGCACTGCTATTACCCTGTTAATACACTGATATTACGCTGTTAATACACTGATATTACACTGTGAATGCACTGATATTACCCTGTTAATGCACTGAATTTACCCTGTTAATGCACTGCTATTACCCTGTTAATGCACTGATATTACACTGTTAATGCACTGATATTACACTGTTAATGCACTGATATTACACTGTTAATACACTGATATTACACTGTTAATGCACTGCTATTACCGTGTTAATGCACTGCTATTACCCTGTTAATACACTGATATTACACTGTTAATGCACTGATATTACACTGTTAATGCACTGCTATTACCCTGTTAATGCACTGCTATTACCCTGTTAATACACTGATATTACCCTGTTAATGCACTGCTATTACACTGTTAATGCACTGCTATTACCCTGTTAATGCACTGATATTACCCTGTTAATGCACTGCTATTACCCTGTTAATACACTGATATTACCCTGTTAATGCACTGATATTACCCTGTTAATACACTGATATTACCCTGTTAATACACTGATATTACCCTGTTAATACACTGATATTACCCTGTTAATGCACTGATATTACACTGTTAATACACTGATATTACCCTGTTAATGCACTGATATTACCCTGTTAATACACTGATATTACCCTGTTAATACACTGATATTACCCTGTTAATACACTGATATTACCCTGTTAATGCACTGATATTACCCTGTTAATACACTGATATTACACTGTTAATGCACTGATATTACCCTGTTAATACACTGATATTACCCTGTTAATACACTGATATTACCCTGTTAATACACTGATATTACCCTGTTAATGCACTGATATTGCCCTGTTAATGCACTGCTATTACCCTGTTAATACACTGATATTACACTGTTAATACACTGATATTACCCTGTTAATGCACTGATATTACCCTGTTAATGCACTGATATTACCCTGTTAATACACTGATATTACCCTGTTAATACACTGATATTACCCTGTTAATACACTGCTATTACCCTGTTAATGCACTGCTATTACCCTGTTAATGCACTGATATTACACTGTTAATACACTGATATTACCCTGTTAATGCACTGATATCACCCTGTTAATGCACTGATATTACCCTGTTAATGCACTGATATTACCCTGTTAATACACTGATATTACCCTGTTAATACACTGATATTACGCTGTTAATACACTGATATTACACTGCTAATGCACTGATATTACCCTGTTAATGCACTGATATTACACTGTTAATACACTGATATTACCCTGTTAATGCACTGATATCACCCTGTTAATGCACTGATATCACCCTGTTAATGCACTGATATTACCCTGTTAATGCACTGATATTACCCTGTTAATGCACTGCTATTACCCTGTTAATGCACTGATATTACACTGTTAATACACTGATATTACACTGTTAATGCACTGATATTACCCTGTTAATGCACTGCTATTACCCTGTTAATACACTGATATTACACTGTTAATGCACTGCTATTACCCTGTTAATGCACTGTTATTACACTGTTAATGCACTGATATTACCCTGTTAATGCACTGATATTACACTGTTAATGCACTGATATTACACTGTTAATGCACTGTTATTACCCTGTTAATGCACTGATATTACACTGTTAATACACTGATATTACACTGTTAATGCACTGATATTACCCTGTTAATGCACTGCTATTACCCTGTTAATACACTGATATTACCCTGTTAATGCACTGATATTACACTGTTAATACACTGATATTACACTGTTAATGCACTGCTATTACCCTGTTAATGCACTGCTATTACCCTGTTAATGCACTGATATTACCCTGTTAATACACTGATATTACACTGTTAATGCACTGATATTACCCTGTTAATGCACTGCTATTACCCTGTTAATACACTGATATTACCCTGTTAATGCACTGATATTACACTGTTAATGCACTGCTATTACCCTGTTAATGCACTGCTATTACCCTGTTAATACACTGATATTACCCTGTTAATGCACTGCTATTACACTGTTAATACACTGATATTACACTGTTAATGCACTGCTATTACCCTGTTAATGCACTGTTATTACACTGTTAATGCACTGATATTACCCTGTTAATGCACTGATATTACCCTGTTAATGCACTGATATTACACTGTTAATACACTGATATTACACTGTTAATGCACTGATATTACCCTGTTAATGCACTGCTATTACCCTGTTAATACACTGATATTACCCTGTTAATGCACTGATATTACCCTGTTAATACACTGATATTACCCTGTTAATGCACTGATATTACACTGTTAATGCACTGCTATTACCCTGTTAATGCACTGTTATTACACTGTTAATGCACTGATATTACCCTGTTAATGCACTGATATTACACTGTTAATACACTGATATTACACTGTTAATGCACTGCTATTACCCTGTTAATGCACTGTTATTACCCTGTTAATGCAGTGATATTACACTGTTAATACACTGATATTACACTGTTAATGCACTGATATTACCCTGTTAATACACTGATATTACCCTGTTAATGCACTGATATTACACTGTTAATACACTGATATTACACTGTTAATGCACTGCTATTACCCTGTTAATGCACTGATATTACCCTGTTAATACACTGATATTACACTGTTAATGCACTGATATTACCCTGTTAATGCACTGCTATTACCCTGTTAATACACTGATATTACCCTGTTAATGCACTGATATTACACTGTTAATGCACTGCTATTACCCTGTTAATGCACTGCTATTACCCTGTTAATACACTGATATTACCCTGTTAATGCACTGCTATTACACTGTTAATACACTGATATTACACTGTTAATGCACTGCTATTACCCTGTTAATACACTGATATTACCCTGTTAATGCACTGCTATTACACTGTTAATACACTGATATTGATTGATAAAGATTGGCTAGATAACAGGAAACAGAGAGTAGGCATAAATGGGTCATTTTCCGGTTGGCAAGATGTAACGAGCGGTGTGCCACAGGGATCTGTGCTGGGGCCTCAACTTTTTACAATTTATATAAATTACTTAGATGAAGGGACCGAAGGTATGGTTGCTAAATTTGCTGATGTCACAAAGATAGGTCGGAAAGTAACTTGTGAAGAGGACATCAGGGGGCTACAAAGGGATATAGATAGAGAAAGTGAGTGGGCAAATACCTGGCAAATGGAGTATAATGTGGGAAAGTGGGAAATTGTCCACTTTGGCAAGAAGTGTTGAAAAATTAAAACTAACTCATCAACTATCTCAATGGCCACTTCTTTTAACACCCTAGGATGAAGTCCATCAGGACCGGGGACTTGTCAGCCCGCAGCTCCAACAATTTGTTCAGTACCACTTTCCTGGTGATGGTAATATTCTTGCGTTGCTCCCTCCCATTTCCTGACTTACATATATACTGGGATGTTACTTGTATCCTCAATAGTGAAGACCGATGCAAAATATCTGCTCAATTCATCTGCCATCTCCTTATTATCCATTATTAATTCCCCATACTCACTTTCTATAGGACCAATGCTCACTTGGTTAACTCTTTTTAAAATATCTACAGACACTCTCACCCCCTCACAACCCCGTCCCAGCCCGCCCCCCCCCTCGCACCATCTTCACCCCGCACCCCCTTCCCCTGCACCCCCCCCTCCTCCCTCTACCCCTCCCCCTTGCATCCCCTCCTCCCACCGGCACCATCCTACACCTGTGTAGGGGCCCCAACAACCCCACTGCCTTGTGGGCGTCTCGGGAGAGACCAAGGCTAAGGGAGTAAACCCTAACAGAAAATCCGGAGCGGAACCTCGTAGGCGGTCATGTGTCACCTTTGGCATGTTTCCGGCAGTTCCTGCAGCCATACTGGTGCCAAACGTCGTGTCCTGCACTCCTTTGGACCCCACCAGAAAGGCCGAGAGGGGGGTTTTGACGACTGGGCAACTCTCAACCTCCATAAATTTGCCCAGGCATGCGCCGGCGCGTATCCATTGTCTCTCGAGATAAGGAGGCCCAAAGAAGAAGATTACCCTGTTAATGCACTGATATTACCCTGTTAATGCACTGATATTACACTGTTAATACACTGATATTACACTGTTAATGCACTGATATTACCCTGTTAATGCACTGCTATTACCCTGTTAATACACTGATATTACCCTGTTAATGCACTGATATTACACTGTTAATACACTGATATTACACTGTTAATGCACTGCTATTACCCTGTTAATGCACTGATATTACCCTGTTAATACACTGATATTACACTGTTAATGCACTGATATTACCCTGTTAATGCACTGCTATTACCCTGTTAATACACTGATATTACCCTGTTAATGCACTGATATTACACTGTTAATGCACTGCTATTACCCTGTTAATGCACTGTTATTACACTGTTAATGCACTGATATTACCCTGTTTATACACTGATGTTACACTATTAATACACTGATCGTACCCTGTTAATACACTGATAGTATCCTGTTAATACCCTGATATTACACTGTTACTACATTGATATTGAGGGCGGCACAGTGGCGCAGTGGTTAGCACCGCAGCCTCACAGCTCCAGGGGCTCAGGTTCAATTCTGGGTGCTGCCTGTGCGGAGTTTGCAAGTTCTCGCTTTGACCGCATGGGTTTTCGCCGGGTGCTCCGGTTTCCTCCCACCGCCAAAGACTTGTAGGTGATAGGTAAATTGGCCATTGTAAATTGCCCCTAGTGTGGTAGGGAATATGGGATTACTGTAGGGTTAGTATAAATGGGTGGTTCTTGGTCGGCACAGAATCGGTGGGCCGAAGGGCCTGTTTCAGTGCTGTATCTCTAAATAAAAATAAATAAATAAAATAAAATAAAGATATTACCCTGTTATTTCATGCACTGATATTACACTCCGGGTGTTAGTGATCCCTGGGTTGAGTCTCTCAATGTTAGTGGTCCCTGCGTTGGGTCTCTCAGTGTTCGTGGTCCCTGCGTTGGGTCTCTCAGTGTTCGTGGTCCCTGGGTTGAATCTCTTAGTGTTAGTGGTCCCTGGGTTGAGTCTCACACTGCTCGTGGTCCCTGGGTTGGGTCTCTCAGTGTTAGTGGTCCCTGCGTTGGGTCTCTCAGTGTTCGTGGTCCCTGAGTTGGACCTCTCAGTGTTAATGGTTCCTGGGTTGAATCTCTGAGTGTTAGTGGTCCCTGGGTTGAATCTCTGAGTGTTAGTGGTCCCTGGGTTGAGTCTCTGTGTTAGTGGTCCCTGGGTTGAGTCTCTCAGTGTTAATGGTCCCTGGGTTGAGACTCTCAGTGTTAGTGGTCCCTGGGTTGAGTCTCTCAGTGTTAATGGTCCCTGGGTTGAGTCTCTCAGTGTTAGTGGTCCCTGGGTTGGATCTCTCAGTGTTAGTGGTCCCTGGGTTGGGTCTCTCAGTGTTAGTGATCCCTGAGTTAAGTCTCTCAGTGTTAGTGGTCCCTGGGTTGGATCTCTCAGTGTTAGTGGTCCCTGGGATGAGTTTCTCAGTGTTAGCGGTCCCTGTGTTGGGTCTCTCAGTGTTAGTGGTCCCTGGGTTGGATCTCTCAGTGTTAGTGGTCCCTGGGATGAGTTTCTCAGTGTTAGTGGTCCCTGGGTTGAGTCTCTCAGTGTTAGTGGTCCCTGGGTTGAGTCTCTCAGTGTTAGCGGTCCCTGGGTTGAGTCACTCAGTGTTCGTGGTCCCTGAGTTGGACCTCTCAGTGTTAATGGTTCCTGGGTTGAATCTCTGAGTGTTAGTGGTCCCTGGGTTGAATCTCTGAGTGTTAGTGGTCCCTGGGTTGAGTCTCTCAGTGTTAGTGGTCCCTGGGTTGAGTCTCTCAGTGTTAATGGTCCCTGGGTTGAGACTCTCAGTGTTAGTGGTCCCTGGGTTGAGTCTCTCAGTGTTAATGGTCCCTGGGTTGAGTCTCTCAGTGTTAGTGGTCCCTGGGTTGGATCTCTCAGTGTTAGTGGTCCCTGGGTTGAGTCTCTCACTGCTCGTGGTCCCTGGGTTGGGTCTCTCAGTGTTAGTGATCCCTGAGTTAAGTCTCTCAGTGTTAGTGGTCCCTGGGTTGGATCTCTCAGTGTTAGTGGTCCCTGGGATGAGTTTCTCAGTGTTAGCGGTCCCTGTGTTGGGTCTCTCAGTGTTAGTGGTCCCTGGGTTGAGTCTCTCAGTGTTAGCGGTCCCTGGGTTGAGTCACTCAGTGTTCGTGGTCCCTGAGTTGGACCTCTCAGTGTTAATGGTTCCTGGGTTGAATCTCTGAGTGTTAGTGGTCCCTGGGTTGAATCTCTGAGTGTTAGTGGTCCCTGGGTTGAGTCTCTCAGTGTTAGTGGTCCCTGGGTTGAGTCTCTCAGTGTTAATGGTCCCTGGGTTGAGACTCTCAGTGTTAGTGGTCCCTGGGTTGAGTCTCTCAGTGTTAATGGTCCCTGGGTTGAGTCTCTCAGTGTTAGTGGTCCCTGGGTTGGATCTCTCAGTGTTAGTGGTCCCTGGGTTGAGTCTCTCAGTGTTATTGGTCCCTGGGTTGAGTCTCTCAGTGTTAATGGTCCCTGGGTTGAGTCTCTCAGTGTTAATGGTCCCTGGGTTGAGTCTCTCAGTGTTAGTGGTCCCTGGGTTGGATCTCTCAGTGTTAGTGGTCCCTGGGTTGAGTCTCTCAGTGTTAATGGTCCCTGGGTTGAGTCTCTCAGTGTTAATGGTCCCTGGGTTGAGTCTCTGTGTTAGTGGTCCCTGGGTTGGATCTCTCAGTGTTAGTGGTCCCTGGGTTGAGTCTCTCAGTGTTAATGGTCCCTGGGTTGAGTCTCTCAGTGTTAATGGTCCCTGGGTTGAGTCTCTCAGTGTTAGTGGTCCCTGGGTTGGATCTCTCAGTGTTAGTGGTCCCTGGGTTGGATCTCTCAGTGTTAGTGGTCCCTGGGTTGAGACTCTCAGTGTTAGTGGTCCCTGAGTTGGATCTCTCTAAGTGTTAGTGGTCCCTGGGTTGAGTCTCTCAGTGTTAATGGTCCCTGGGTTGAGTCTCTCAGTGTTAATGGTCCCTGGGTTGAGTCTCTGTGTTAGTGGTCCCTGGGTTGGATCTCTCAGTGTTAGTGGTCCCTGGGTTGAGTCTCTCAGTGTTAATGGTCCCTGGGTTGAGTCTCTCAGTGTTAATGGTCCCTGGGTTGAGTCTCTCAGTGTTAGTGGTCCCTGGGTTGGATCTCTCAGTGTTAGTGGTCCCTGGGTTGAGACTCTCAGTGTTAGTGGTCCCTGAGTTGGATCTCTCAGTGTTAGTGGTCCCTGGGTTGAGACTCTCAGTGTTAGTGGTCCCTGAGTTGGATCTCTCTAAGTGTTAGTGGTCCCTGGGTTGAGTCTCTCAGTGTTAATGGTCCCTGGGTTGAGTCTCTCAGTGTTAATGGTCCCTGGGTTGAGTCTCTGTGTTAGTGGTCCCTGGGTTGGATCTCTCAGTGTTAGTGGTCCCTGGGTTGAGTCTCTCAGTGTTAATGGTCCCTGGGTTGAGTCTCTCAGTGTTAATGGTCCCTGGGTTGAGTCTCTCAGTGTTAGTGGTCCCTGGGTTGGATCTCTCAGTGTTAGTGGTCCCTGGGTTGAGACTCTCAGTGTTAGTGGTCCCTGAGTTGGATCTCTCTAAGTGTTATTGGTCCCTGGGTTGGATCTCTCAGTGTTAGTTATCCCTGGTTGGGTTTGAGTTTCCCAATCCTTTCATTCACCAGATTTTCAACTTTCTCTCAGTTCTATCCCTTTTTTTCAGCCTTGCTGTTTTGCTCCATTATAATGTATCATTTCTCCTGCCGAACACCACGTTCTCTTTGCTTGTCCGCCTCCCTGCTGCACCCTCGTTACAATCAGATATGGGAATGGGAAGCGGTGAGTTGCTGCAGAGTGAAGATGACAGCAGGATGGGCGCAAGCGGCTGGTGGAAGGAGGGAAAGGGATGAAGCCTGGCTACCCGACCCAAACCCGACTACATGTGAAGAGTTCGGGTCGGGTCTGGCCGAAATTCCGAGTCCAGCATCCGGGCTCAGGTCGGGTCGGACTGGACACTATTGCTTCCGGGAAGTCACAGGATCAGGCTTCGCCATGATTCCCCACAACTCCAGCTGCAGAAATAGCCTCCTGCCGGAACAGATGAAGGAGATTCATGTCGGATCAGGTTGTGAGTGAACAAAATTAAAGGGCTCGGGCTCTGGTTGGGTGCGGGTTGACTGTGGTCGGGTCGGGTTTTAATTTTATACCCGAGCCAGGCTTTAGAAAGGGAGGCTCTGATTGGAGGACTGGCCATGCATGGGGTGGGGTGCACACGCAGCTTCGCAGTAGGCAGCCGAGGAGAGGCGAGAAACCACAGGAGGGAGCAGCAGACAGAGGTTCCCGGGAGAATCTCCCAGAAGCTGAAGAGAAATATTGCTGATACCAGATTAAAGTGTTTCTCAGGCCCCAGGACATTGTGTTTATTGGGGAGAGGGGGATCAGTGTGTTTGTTATAGAGCTATAATGTCAGAGAAGGAGGCCATTCAGCCGATCAGGTCCATGCTGGCTCTCTGTAGATCAAACCAGTCAGTCCCATACCCGTGTCCCCTCCCCGATTCCCATAGCCCTGCAGGTTTATTTGCCTCAAGTGCCCATCCAATTTCCTCTCAAAATCATTGATCCTCACCACTTCCACCACCCTCATAGGCAGCAAGTTCCAGGTCATTCCCATTCACTGTGTCAAAAAAATTCTTCCCGCATTTCCCCTGAATCCTGGTGACTGTAAAAGATCCCATGGCATTATTTCAAAGAGCAGCGGATTCTTCCTGGTGTCCTGGGCAATATTTATCACTCAGTCAACATCACAAAAACAGATTATCAGATCATATCACATTTCTGTTTGTGGGATCCTGCTGTGTGCATATTAGCTGCCGCGTTTCCAACATTACAACAGTGACTACACTTCCAAAAGTACTTCATTGGCTGGAAGGTGCTTTGAAACGTCCGGTGGTTGTGAAAAGCGCTATACAAATGCAATCTTTGTTTGCTTTCACACCTCTTGCCCAAACAAAACCTTCAGTCTGTGCCCCCCAGTCCTTGTCCCATCAGTTAATGGAAACAGCTTTTCCTTGTCTATCTTATCTAAGCCTGTCATAATCTTGTACACCTGTATCAAATTCCCCTCAATCTCCTTTGTTCTAAGGAGAACAAACCCAGCTTTTCCAAACTAACTTTGTAACGAAAATTCTTCTTTCCTGGAACCATTCTGGTAAATCTCCTCTGACATCCTCTCAAGGACCCTCACATCCTTCCTAAAGTGTGGTGAGCAGAACGGGACACAATACTCTAGCTGGAGCCT
The DNA here is from genome assembly GCF_036365525.1 of Heterodontus francisci. Taxonomy (NCBI): domain Eukaryota; kingdom Metazoa; phylum Chordata; class Chondrichthyes; order Heterodontiformes; family Heterodontidae; genus Heterodontus; species Heterodontus francisci. The sequence goes on from NC_090377.1 coordinate 6,519,692, forward strand.
AACCAGAGCTTTATAAAGGTTCAGCATAACTTCCCTGCTTTTGTACTCAATGCCTCTATTTATGAAGCCCAAGATCACATATGCTTTACTAACCACTCTCTCATTATGCCGTGCTGCCTTTAAAGATTGACGCACATAAACCCCCAGGTCCCTCTGTTCCTTCCCACTCTTCAGAACTGTGCCATTCAGTCTATACTGCCTCTCCCTATCCCTTCTACCAAAATACATCATCTCACACTTCTCTGTATTAAATTCCATCTGCCACTTGTCTGCCCATTCTGTTAGCCTATCACTGTCCTGTTGCAGGCGATTTGTATCATCCTCTGTTTGCCACACCTCCTTTGGTAACATGGGAACATTTTGAAATTGTACTCTGTATTCCAATATCCAAGTCATTTATATATAGTAAAAAAGCAGTGGTCCCAGCACTGACCCTTAGGGAACACCACTGTCTACTATCCTCCAATCTGAAAAACAATCATTTACTATGACTCGAAAATAAAAGGTTCTGAAGAAGGGTCTCTGACCTGAAACGTTAACTCTGCTTCTCTCTGCACAGATGCTGACAGACCTGCTGAATATTTCCAGCATTTCTTGTTTTTATTTACTATGACTCGCTGTTTTTTGTCCTTAAGCCAATTTTTTATCAGTTTGACACTGACCCTCCTATTCCATGACCCTCAATTTTGGTAACCAGCATTTTATCTGGTATCTTTCCAAACACTTTCTTAAAATCCATATAAACAACATCCACCACATTCCCTTCATCAACTTTCTCTGTTACTTTAGCAAAAAAGTCAATTAGGTTAGGCAAGCATGATCTGCCCTTTTACAAATCCATGCTGGTGCTCCTTCATTAACTGAAACCTCTCCAGGTGCCTGATTGATTTCATCCCCAATTACTGTTTCTAAAACCTTACTCATCAGGGATGTGAAACTGACTGGCCTGTAGTTGCTAGGACTGTCCTTACACCCTTTCTTGAATAAGGGTATCGCATTTTCCACTCTCCAATCCTCTGGCACCTCCCCTGTATCTAGTTATCAGGGATGGACTGTGTATTGAGGCCCCGGGACTGTGTATTGATCAGGCTCTGGGACTGTGAATTGATCAGGCCACGGGACTGTGTATTGATCACGCCCCGGGTCTGTGTATTGATCAGGCCCTGGGACTGTGTATTAATCAGGCCCTGGGACTGTGTATTAATCAGGCCCCGGGACTGTGTATTAATCAGGCCCTGGGACTGTGTATTGATCAGGCCCCAGGACTGTGTATTGATCAGGCCCTGGGACTGTGTATTGATCAGGTCCTGGGATTGTGTATTGATCAGGCCCTGGGACTGTGTGTTGATCAGGTTCTGGGACTGTGTATTGATCAGGCCCCAGGACTGTGTATTGATCAGGCCCGGGACTGTGTATTGATCAGGCCCTGGGACTGTGTATTGATCAGGTCCTGGGGTTGTGTATTGATCAGGCCCTGGGACTATGTGCTGAGGCCCCAGGAATGTGTGTTGATCAGGTTCTGGGACTGTGTATTGATCGGGCTCTGGGACTGTGTGTTGATCAGGCACTGGGACTGTGTATTGATCAGGCCCTGGGACTGTGTATTGATCAGGCTCTGGGAATGTGTATTGATCAGGCCTTGGGACTATGTGCTGAGGCCCCAGGACTGTGTGTTGATCAGGCCCCGGGACTGTGCATTGATCAGGTTCTGGGACTGTGTGTTGAGGCCCCAGGACTGTGTATTGATCAGGCCCCGGGACTGTGTATTGATCAGGCTCTGGGACTGTGAATTGATCAGGCCACGGGACTGTGTATTGATCAGGCTCTGGGACTGTGAATTGATCAGGATACGGGACTGTGTATTGATCAGGCCCCGGGTCTGTGTATTGATCAGGCCCCGGGACTGTGTATTAATCAGGCCCCGGGACTGTGTATTGATCAGGCCCCGGGACTGTGTATTGATCAGGCCCCGGGACTGTGTATTGATCAGGCCCCGGGACTGTGTATTGATCAGGCCCTGGGACTGTGTATTGATCAGACCCCGGGTCTGTGTATTGATCAGGCCCCGGATTTGTGTATTGACCAGGCCCCGGGTCTGTGCATTGATCAGGCCCTGGGACTGTCTGTTAAGCAGGCTCTGGGACTGTGTATTGATCAGGCTCTGGGAGTGTGAATTGATCAGGCCCCGGGATTGTGTATTGATCAGGCACTGGGACTGTGTATTGATCAGCCTCTGGGACTGTGTGTTGATCAGGCTCTGGACTGAGTATTGATCAGGCCCCGGGACTGTGTATTGATCAGGCTCTGGGACTGTGTAATGATCAGGCTCTGGGACTGTGTATCTATCAGGCTCTGGGACTGTGTATTGATCAGGCCCGGGACTGTGCATTGATCAGGCCCTGGGATTGTGTATTGATCAGGCCCAGGAATGTGTGTTGATCAGGTTCTGGGACTGTGTATTGATCAGGCACTGGGACTGTGTATTGATCAGCCTCTGGGACTGTGTATTGATCAGGCACCAGGACTGTGTATTGACCAGGCTCTGGGACAGTGTGTTGAGACCACAGGACTGTGTGTTGATCAGGCCCCGGGACTGTGTATTGATCTGGCCCGGGACTGTGCATTGATAAAGCTCTGGGACTGTGTATTGATCAGGCCTAAAGACTGTGTATTGATCAGGCCCCAGGACTGTGTATTGATCAGGTCCCGGTTCTGTGTATTGATCAGGCTCTGGGACTGTGTATTGATCAGGCCCCGGGGCTGTGTATTGATCAGGCCCTGGGACTGTGTATTGATCAGGCTCTGGGACTGTGTATTGATCAGGCTCTGGGACTATGTGTTGAGGCCCCAGGACTGTGTGTTGATCAGGCTCTGGGACTGTGTATTGATCAGGCCCCGGGACTGTGTATTGATCAGGCCCTGGGACTGTGTACTGATCAGGCCCTGGGACTGTGTATTGCTCAGGCCCCGGGACTGTGTATTATTCAGGCTCTGGGACTGTGCATTGATCAGGCTCCGGGACTGTGTATTGATCAGGCTCTGGGACTCAGTATTGATCAGGCTCTGGGACTGTGTATTGATCAGGCTCTGAGATTGTGCATTGACCTGGCCCCGGGTTTGTGTATTGATCAGGCTCTGGGACTGTGTGTTGATCAGTATCTGGGACTGTTTGCTGATTAGGCTCTGGGACTGTTTATTGAGGGCCCGGGACTGTGTATTGATTAGACTCTGGGACTGTGTGTTAGGGCCCAGGACTGTGTATTGATCAGGCTCTGGGACTGTGTATTGAGGCCCAGGACTGTGTGTTGATCAGGCTCTGGGACTGTGTATTGATCAGGCTCTGGGACTGTGTATTGATCAGACCCTGGGAATGTGTATTGATCAGGCCCTGGGACTGGGTATTGATCAGGCTCTGGGACTGTGTATTGATCAGGCCCTGGGACTGTGCATTGATCAGACTCTGGGACTGTGTGTTGAGGCCCCGGGACTGTGTGTTGATCAGCCTCTGGGCCTGTGTAGAGGCCCTGAGACTGTGCATTGATCAGGCTCTGGGCTTGTGTATTGAGGCCCTGGGACAGTGTATTGATCAAGTTCTGGGACTGTGTGTTGAGGCCCCGGGACTGTGTATTATTCAGGCTCTTGGACTGTGTGTTGATCAGGCTCTGGGACTGTGTACTGATCAGGCTCTGGGACTGAGGACTGATCAGGCTCTGGGACTGTGTGTTGATCAGGCTCTGGGACTGTGTGTTGATCAGGCTCTGGGACTGTGTGTTGATCAGGCTCTGGGACTGTGTGTTGATCAGGCTCTGGGACTGTGTATTGATCAGACCCTGGGAATGTGTATTGATCAGGCTCTGGGACTGTGTATTGATCAGACCCTGGGAATGTGTATTGATCAGGCCCTGGGACTGTGTATTGATCAGGCTCTGGGACTGTGTATTGATCAGGCCCTGGGACTGTGCATTGATCAGGCTCTGGGACTGTGTGTTGAGGCCCCGGGACTGTGTGTTGATCAGCCTCTGGGCCTGTGTAGAGGCCCTGAGACTGTGCATTGATCAGGCTCTGGGCTTGTGTATTGAGGCCCTGGGACAGTGTATTGATCAAGTTCTGGGACTGTGTGTTGAGGCCCCGGGACTGTGTATTATTCAGGCTCTTGGACTGTGTGTTGATCAGGCTCTGGGACTGTGTACTGATCAGGCTCTGGGACTGAGGACTGATCAGGCTCTGGGACTGTGTGTTGATCAGGCTCTGGGACTGTGTGTTGATCAGGCTCTGGGACTGTGTGTTGATCAGGCTCTGGGACTGTGTACTGATCAGGCTCTGGGACTGTGTGTTGATCAGGCTCTGGGACTGAGGACTGATCAGGCTCTGGGACTGAGGACTGATCAGGCTCTGGGACTGTGTGTTGATCAGGCTCTGGGACTGAGGACTGATCAGGCTCTGGGACTGAGGACTGATCAGGCTCTGGGACTGTGTGTTGATCAGGCTCTGGGACTGTGTACTGATCAGGCTCTGGGACTGTGTGTTGATCAGGCTCTGGGACTGTGTACTGATCAGGCTCTGGGACTGTGTGTTGATCAGGCTCTGGGACTGTGTGTTGATCAGGCTCTGGGACTGTCTGTTGATCAGGCTCTGGGACAGTGTATTGATCAAGTTCTGGGACTGTGTGTTGAGGCCCCGGGACTGTGTATTATTCAGGCTCTTGGACTGTGTGTTGATCAGGCTCTGGGACTGTGTGTTGATCAGGCTCTGGGACTGTGTACTGATCAGGCTCTGGGACTGTGTACTGATCAGGCTCTGGGACTGTGTGTTGATCAGGCTCTGGGACTGTGTGTTGATCAGGCTCTGGGACTGTGTGTTGATCAGGCTCTGGGACTGTGTGTTGATCAGGCTCTGGGACTGTGTGTTGATCAGGCTCTGGGACTGTCTGTTGATCAGGCTCTGGGACTGTGTGTTGATCAGGCTCTGGGACTGTGTGTTGATCAGGCTCTGGGACTGTCTGTTGATCAGGCTCTGGGACTGTGTGTTGATCAGGCTCTGGGACTGTGTGTTGATCAGGCTCTGGGACTGTCTGTTGATCAGGCTCTGGGACTGTCTGTTGATCAGGCTCTGGGACTGTGTACTGATCAGGCTATGGGACTGTGTGTTGATCAGGCTCTGGGACTGTGTGTTGATCAGGCTCTGGGACTGTGTGTTGATCAGGCTCTGGGACTGTCTGTTGATCAGGCTATGGGACTGTGTGTTGATCAGGCTCTGGGACTGTGTGTTGATCAGGCTCTGGGACTGTGTGTTGATCAGGCTCTGGGACTGTCTGTTGATCAGGCTCTGGGACTGTCTGTTGATCAGGCTCTGGGACTGTCTGTTGATCAGGCTCTGGGACTGTGTGTTGATCAGGCTCTGGGACTGTCTGTTGATCAGGCTCTGGGACTGTCTGTTGATCAGGCTATGGGACTGTGTGTTGATCAGGCTCTGGGACTGTGTGTTGATCAGGCTCTGGGACTGTCTGTTGATCAGGCTCTGGGACTGTCTGTTGATCAGGCTCTGGGACTGTGTACTGATCAGGCTCTGGGACTGTGTGTTGATCAGGCTCTGGGACTGTGTACTGATCAGGCTATGGGACTGTGTGTTGATCAGGCTCTGGGACTGTGTGTTGATCAGGCTCTGGGACTGTGTGTTGATCAGGCTCTGGGACTGTGTGTTGAGGCCCCGGGACTGTGTATTATTCAGGCTCTTGGACTGTGTGTTGATCAGGCTCTGGGACTGTGTACTGATCAGGCTCTGGGACTGTGTGTTGATCAGGCTCTGGGACTGTGTACTGATCAGGCTCTGGGACTGTGTATTGATCAGTCTATGGGACTGTGTGTTGATCAGGCTCTGGGACTGTGTGTTGATCAGGCTCTGGGACTGTGTGTTGATCAGGCTCTGGGACTGTCTGTTGATCAGGCTCTGGGACTGTGTGTTGATCAGGCTCTGGGACTGTGTGTTGATCAGGCTCTGGGACTGTGTGTTGATCAGGCTCTGGGACTGTGTACTGATCAGGCTCTGGGACTGTGTGTTGATCAGGCTCTGGGACTGTGTACTGATCAGGCTCTGGGACTGTGTATTGATCAGTCTATGGGACTGTGTGTTGATCAGGCTCTGGGACTGTGTGTTGATCAGGCTCTGGGACTGTGTGTTGATCAGGCTCTGGGACTGTGTGTTGATCAGGCTCTGGGACTGTGTGTTGATCAGGCTCTGGGACTGTCTGTTGATCAGGCTCTGGGACTGTCTGTTGACCGTTCCCGCAGCTAAATCTCTCACTCATGAAAGTGCTGTGTTGTTGAGCCGAATCCCCTGGATAAACAACAACAACCTGCATTCATACAGCATCTTTAACACAGTAAATCATCCCAAGGTCCTTCACAGGAGCTTTATTAGACACTGATTTGACACTGAGCCACATAAAGAGATATTAGGTCAGGTAACGAAAAGCTTCATCAAAGAGGGAGTTTTAAGATACATCTTAAAGGAGGAGAGAGAGGTGAAGAGGCAGACAGGATTAGGGAGACAATTCCAGAGTTTAGGGCCCAGGCAGCTGAAGGCACGGCCGCCAATGATAGAGCGATGGAAATCGGGGATGCACAAGAGGCCAGAATTAGAGGAGTACAGAGATCTCGGAGGGTTGTGGGGCTGGAGGAGATTATAGAGATAGGGAGGGGGAGGATATGGAGTGAATTGCAAACAAGGATGATAATTTTAATATGAAGGTGTTGCCGGACTGGGAGCCAATGTACGTCAGCAAGCATGGGGGGAGGGGGATGGGGAATGGGACTTGGTGTGTGTTCGGACATGGGTAGCAGAGTTTTGGATTAACTTGTGTGAATTCTCTGTGTCAGCAAAAGCAGCCCAGACTGCTTTCAACCGGGTCTGTGATATAAACAGAATATTCTAGAAAGAAATAGGGCAACAAAGAGTTCAAACCTAACTGGAATGCAGAAGATCCTCCCCCTCCACACAACTTTCTCTGTCCTTCTCTAAATATATTTGTCTTCGTAAACAAACATCGATCATGCTTTTACTCTGCTTCTTCTTTTCCTCCCAACAGACTGCTCTGGTTTCACCATCTCTCTCCCTGAGGATGAATCTGTCACAGACCCTAATTGGTCCAAAGCAGTCACGTCAATTGCCATAGATCACAAATCTAGACTGTTGGGCCGGACCCTCTGCAACGTGCAGCCCATTCTCAGGTCCTCATTCAACCTCCATTTACTGGGAGAAAGTAACCAGCACAATACTCCTGAAGCCCCATTGACAGTTTTAACAGCCTCAGGCCTTTCTCACTGTGCTCGTACAGTAAAACTGTTAATGTCGCTCAGACTCAGTTGAATAGCAATTAACAATCATTCATTACTGTTCCCTTCGCCCTGCTAGAGAGAGAGAGAGAGACACGACCCTACAACAGAAAGAACCTCCCCTCCGACAGAGAGAACTTCCCCTCCAATAGAGAGACCCCCCGCCAACAGAGAGACTTTTCCCTTCAACAGAGAGAGACCCTGCTGCAACAATGAGACATACCCTACCCTCCAACAGCAAGACACCCTACCCTCCAACAGTGAGAGGAACCCTCCCCTCCGAGAATTGAAACCCTACCCTGGCTTGAGGGTCTCTCTCACTCACTGTAAATTACTGTTTAATCAGCATGGTAAGGGTTAATGGTTTGCTAACATCTTCAAAGCGAACAAGTTAATCCTTCAGATTGAGGGCTCTTTGCCTTTAGATGTCTGTGAGTGAACTTGGTTTATATTTGTTTAAAATCTTTGTACAGAAAAGGTCAAGTTGTTTAAGATCAATGCAGGCGACGGGAACTCTCTTTAGACTCATTGGCAAGGCTTGCTTCCTGAACCACTTCACAAATTTGCTCTGTAAGAAAAAACGTCAACAATTTTTAAAGTCGGGAACCACTTAATCATGGCAGCCGATTACAGAGGAGCCTTGCTGAATGGGGCCAAACACTGACTCACTCAAAGGTCCATGGATTATGGGATCTCTGAAACCAAAATGCAGCCGGTCTATTTATACAGTGTGGGACCAACTTCCGTAAACAATCTTCAGAATTCACTGGGGCATCAGGAGACGAGATGAAAGGAAGACCTTTCAAATCCTGGGATGTCACCAGCACCTTTCGCAGCCAATGAATTGCTACCACTGTAGTTACATAGGTAAATGTGGCAGCCAATTTCAGCACAGCAAGATCCCAGAAACAGCAATAAGATGAATGAACAGTTAATCTGCTTTTAACAGGACCATACAGCACAACACAAAACCATTTGGCCCATCATATCTGTACTGGCTCTTAGAAAGGACTATCCAATTAGTCCCACTCCCCCCTGCTCTTTCCCCATAGCCCTACAATATTTTTCCCCTTCAAGTATTTATCCAATTCCCTTTTGAAAGTTACTATTGAATCTGCTTCCACCACCTTTTCAGGCAGCGCGTTCCAGATCACAACAACTCGCTCTGTGAAATAAATTCTCATCTCCACTAATTCCGTTGCCAGTTATCTTAAATCTGTGCCCTCTGTTTATCGACCCTCCTGCCACTGGAAACAGTTTTCCTTAAATTTCTCTATCCAAACACCTCAAAATTTTGAAAACCTTCCCCCTTAACCCTCTCTGCTCTAAGAAAAACAATCCCAGCTTCTCCAGTCTCTCCATTTTAACTGAAGTCCCTTATCTCAGGTATCATTCTAGTAAATCTCCTCCACACCCTCTCCAAGATCTTTTGACACAGCCCTGGAGAATTTCTTTGCTCCTCTTTCATCAGGGCTGTGGAATCTTTCATACCCACAGGAACAGGAGGAGGCCATTCAGCCCCTTGAGCCTGTTACACAGGAACAGGAGGAGGCCATTCAACCCCTCGAGCCTGTTACACAGGAACAGGAGGAGGCCATTCAGCCCCTCGAGCCTGTTACACAGGAACAGGAGGAGGCCATTCAGCCCCTCGAGCCTGTTACACAGGAACAGGAGTAGGCCATTCAGCCCCTCGAGCCTGTTACACAGGAACAGGAGGAGGCCATTCAGCCCCTCAAGTCTGTCACACAGGAACAGGAGGAGGCCATTCAGCCCCTCAAGTCTGTTACACAGGAACAGGAGGAGGCCATTCAACCCCTCAAGTCTGTTACACAGGAACAGGAGGAGGCCATTCAGCCCCTTGAGCCTGATTCGCTATTCAATTAGATCATGGCTGATCTGAACCTCAACTCTATTTACTCCACCCCACCCCCCACACACACACAATTCCATATCCCTTGACATTCCGACCAAACACAAATCTTAGTCTTAAAAGTGCCAACTGACCCTCAGAATCCAGTCTTTTGACAGAGAGAGTTCTAGGTTTCTACCACCCTTTGCGTGAAGATTGTCTTCCTGATTTCATTCCTGAATGGCCTGGTTCTAATATTAACCAGACAGAAATTCCCTGTGGATTGTGCCGCTCAACTCCTGCAACCTCGGCAGCACAGTAACATCAACCACACAAAGGGCATCCTCTCCAGGGTGGGTGACCAGGAGAGCCCCTGAGGAGATTGCCACGGTTTGTATTGAGTTCTACTGTGGGATTTGAGGCCCATTTCAGGTGGGTCTAATGCTGAATCTGCCATTGCTCGGAGAGCAGATTAACAGCAGGTCTGCTAAGCACCTCGGTGCATTTTACTATGTCAAAGACATTCTACAAATGCAAGTTGTTGCTTTTGTTGGATCTCTTTACCAAGCCGGGAGATAGGGCTGTGTAACATTGCCAGTAATTTGTACAGTGCACTCTCCCTCTCCTTCCATCCTCCCCCCAAAACTATAGTCAGACGTTTCACACACTGTCTGATTTAACCAGTGATGTTATTGAGAGTCTCATTGCAGTATAGGTATCATGAGCACTGTTCCACATCCTACAGCTTCACTTCAGCACCCCAACACACTGCAATTCCTGACATTATTTGTTGACATGCAGAGATTTACATTTTAGACTAGTTTATGCATCGTCAATTCTCCTCTCTTGTCCCTCCAATGCTCCAAATACCCCATCACACACACACCCTCCTTCCTCCCTCTACCCTCACTGTGTTAAAACCAAGACCCATCACATTGTGTCTGACTAACCCATTCTTAACCAGGGTCTCAACGATTCAACGAGAAAGAAAAATTCCAAAGGTGGGACCTGCCATCCGTGGTTAACTAAAACAGTTAAAGATAGTATCAAACTTAAAGAAAAAGCCTATAATTGCACAAAGATGGGAGGCAGGTCAGAAGATTGCACAGAATATAAAAAACAGCAGAGAATGACTAAAAGGTTGATAAGGAAGGTAAAATTAGAGTACGAGAGAAAGCTAGCTCGAAATATAAAGACAGATAGTAAGAGTTTCTATAGATATTTAAAAAAGAAAAGAGTTAACAAAATGAGTGTTGGTCCTATAGAAAGTGAATCTGGGGAATTAATAATGGATAATAAGGAGATGGAAGATGAATTGAACAGATATTTAGCATCGGTCTTCACTGTTGAGGACACAAGTAACATCCCAGAATTAGCTGTAAGTCAGGAAATGGAAGGGAGGGAGGAACTCAAGAAAATTACAATCACCAGGGAAGTGGTGAACAAATTGTTGGAGCTGCGGGCTGACAAATCCCCGGGTCCTGATGGACGTCATCCTAGGGTGTTAAAAGAAGTGGCTAGTGAGGTAGTTGCTGCATTGGCTTTAATTTTCCAAAATTCCCTAGATTCCGGGAAGGTTCCATTAGATTGGAAAATAGCGAAAAAAGGGAAGGAAACAGAAAGCAGGAAACTACAGGCCAGTTAGCTTAACATCTGTCATAGGGAAAATGTTAGAAGCTATTTTTTAAGACGTTATAGCAGGGTACTTAGAAAAATTCAAGGTAATCAGGCAGAGTCAACATGGTTTTGTGAAAGGGAAATCATGTTTAACCAATTTATTGGAGTTCTTTGAGGCAGTTACATGTGCTGTGGATAAAGGGGAACTGGTGGATGTATTGTACTTAGATTTCCAGAAGGCATTTGATAAGGTGCCACATCAAAGGTTATTGCAGAAAATAAAAGCTCATGGTGTAGGGGGTAACATATTGGCATGGATAGAAGATTGGCTAGCTAACAGGAAACAGAGAGTAGGCATAAATGGGTCATTTCCTGTTTGGCAAGATGTAACGAGTGGTGTGCCACAGGGATCAGTGCTGGGGTCTCAACTTTTTACAATTTATATAAATGACTTAGATGAAGGGACCGAAGGTATGGTTGCTAAATTTGCTGATGACACAGAGATAGGTAGGAAAGTCAGTTGTGAAGAGGACATAAGGAGGTTATAAAGGGATATGGATAGGTTAAGTGAGTGGGCAAAGATCTGGCAAATGGAGTATAATGTGGGAAAGTGGGAAATTGTCCATTTTGGCAGGAAGAATAAAAAAAGCATATTATCTCAATGGTGAGAGATTGCAGAGCTCTGAGATGCAGAGGGATCTGGGTGTCCTAGTGCATGAATCGCAAAAGGTTAGTCTGCAGGTACAGCAAGTAATTAGGAAAGCTAATAGAATGTTATCGTTTATCACGAGGGGAATTGATACAAAAATGTGGAGGTTATGCTGCAGTTATGCAGGGCATTGGTGAGACCACATCTGGAGTACTGTGTACAGTACTGGTCTCCTTATTTAAGGAAGGATGTAATTGCATTGGAAGCAGTTCAGAGAAGGTTTACTAGACTAATACCTGGAATGGGTGGGTTGTCTTGTCAGGAAAGGTTGGACAGGCTAGACTTGTATCCGCTGGAGTTGAGAAGAGTAAGAGGCGACTTGATTGAAACATATAAAACCCTGAGGGGTCTTGACCGGGTGGATGTGTAAAGGATGTTTCCCCTTGTGGGAGAATCTAGAACTTGGGGTCACTGTTTAAAAGTAAGGGGTCACCCATTTAAGACAGAGATGAGGAGAAATTATTTCTCTCAGAGGGTCGTGAATCTTTGGAATTCTCTTCCTCAAAAGGCGGTGGAAGCAGAGTCTTTGAATATTTTTAAGGCAGAGGTAGATAGATTCTTGAAAAGCAAGGGGGTGAAAGGTTATCGGGGGTAGGTGGAAATGTGGAGTAATCAGTTCAGCCATTAACTTATTGAATGGCGGAGCAGGCTTGAAGGACCGAGTGGCCTACTCCTGCTCCTAATTCGTATGTTTGCACGTTCGTAAACTGAAGCAATTCCAAACTGCTGCACTCCTCCCCTCCCTCAGTTTCCCCTCAAACTGCTGCACTCCTCCCCTCGCTCCCCATGCTCTGGGGACATGGGTTCGAATCCCACCACAGCAGAAGGTGGAATTTGAATTCAATTAATAAATCTGGAATTAAAAGCTAGTCTAATGATGGCCATGAAACCATTGTCGATTGTTGTAAAAACCCATCTGGTTCACTAATGTCCTTTAGGGAAGGAAATCTGCTGTCCTTACCTGGTCTGGCCTCCATGTGACTCCAGACCCACAGCAATGTGGTTAACTCTTACATGTCCTCGAAATGGCCGAGCAAGACACTCAGTTCAAGGGCAATTAGGGATGGGCAACAAATGCTGGCCTGGCCTGCGACGCCCACATCCCATGAAAGAATATTTAAAAAAACTGTGGGACTCCTCCCCTCGCTCAGTCCCCCCTCAAACTGTGGGACTCCTCCACTCCCTCAGCCTCCCCTCAAACTGTGGAACTCCTCCCCTCCCTCAGCCTCCCCTCGAACTGTGGAACTCCTCCCCTCCCTCAGCCTCCCCTCAAACTGTGGAACTCCTCCCCTCCCTCAGCCTCCCCTCAAACTGTGGAACTCCTCCCCTCCCTCAGTCTCCCCTCAAACTGTGGTTGGCAAAAATTCCAACTCTAAATTGGATACAGTGGTCTTGTTACTGGACCAATAATCTGGAGAACATGATTTCAAACCTTACCCTGGCAGTTTGAGAATTTGAATTCAGCTTAAAAAACAACAAATTCACTGATGTCCTTCAGCGAAGGCACTTGCTGTCCTTACCCGGTCTGACCTACACGTGACTGCAGTCCTGCACTAATCCTGCGGTTGACTCCTGACTGCCCTCTAAAGTGGACTAGCAATCCACTCAGTTGTATCAAACCCGCGAGCGCGAACTGTTTAGGAAGACAACTCACATCAGTGTAACTAGGAATGGGCAATAAATGCAGGCCTTGCCAATGATGCCACATCCTGAGAATGGCTCAGTGTTCCGAGGAATCCTCTTTTGAAGAACACAAACTGTGTATTCGCGACAGGAAATTTGGGTAAACTCGGAGTATGGAATGACTTTGCTGGATTTCAAACACAAAATCTTTTCTTCAAACTCCTCAGATTACCTACATTGAAGACACAATCTGATTGTAGCCTTTGGGGCGGCACAGTGGCGCAGTGGTTAGCACTGCAGCCTCACAGCTCCAGGGACCCGGGTTCGATTCTGGGCACTGCCTGTGTGGAGTTTGCAAGTTCTCCCTGTGTCTGCGTGGGTTTTCTCCGGGTGCTCCGGTTTCCTCCCACAAGCCAAAAGACTTGCAGGTTGGTAGGTAAATTGGCCATTATAAATTGTCACTAGTATAGGTAGGTGGTAGGGAAATATAGGGACAGATGGGGATGTTTGGTAGGAATATGGGATTAGTGTAGGATTAGTATAAATGGGTGGTTGATGGTCGGCACAGACTCGGTGGGCCGAAGGGCCTGTTTCAGTGCTGTATCTCTAATCTAATCTAATCTATGAGATTTGCTATGTCGTCTAGTAGGAATGTATTGGAGTAGAACGGAACTCAGTCTCTAGTCAGTGCGGTCTGAAGAATCTCAGACACAGTTCAAACTGCATCTGGATTTCCAACCCTGATGGGGATGAAATCATTTCTTTTAATGTTGTTGTGCCCGTCCACCAGATGGATCATACTCAGAGACAGACTGGCCACATGTGAAATTCCAAGACCTCTTGGGTTTCCCTGTGAACGATCCCCTAGCGCTATATGATCGGGTACCTCCCCTCCCCCCACACTTTAACGGTGTGAATCCGCATCCTGTCTGTATAATTGTTCCCCACCTCCTGCACCCAATTCCCTGCACACAGGCAGACTGTCAACAGGCTGGTACAGAACCCGACAACCGTGCACATTGCTGCTAGTTAAAAGACAGCCGATGGTCGGCAGTGGGAGGTGAATAGCGACAAAAATGGGGAGTACTCACCCACAGCATACAGGACATGCAGATCCATCGCACTCTGTTACCAGTCCGAACCCTCGGCAGACCCACCGCGAAGGAGGGCATGGTGATGCCCAGTTAGCAATTCCGGCAAAGTCAGGAGTAACAGGCGAGTGTGAGTGACGACAGAGTAAAACCTGGCCAAGTTAACGGTGATAAAGGATTCCAGCCATCCTTCTGTCTCTCTCCCGCTCTCTGCCTTTATGGCCAGTTTGGAGCACAGACTGACGGGCACTGAAACCCCCACCTCCCCTCCCCTTGGAAACTCCTTCAGCTCCGGTTTAGAATTAGACCACTCCCCTTCACTCATTCACTTCACAGACCATAGCCACTCAATGAGGGAAAAAAATCCTGGACTATTCCCTCCGCCAGCCTTCTTTTCAAATAAAAAAATACTAGATGTTCCGGAGGAGGGTTTGGGGGGTTATTGATGGGGGGGTGAAATCTCACAGACAGATGTCTTTCAAACTAGCTGTGTGTGTCCCTTTCTCCTTCTCTTTCAAACTGTGGGCCTCCCAGGATCTCACTACATTTGCCTGGCTAGATATAAAAATAAACAAAAAACAGATGCCCCCAGGGAATTGGGAAAAGAGGAGAGAGGGAGAGAGAGAAGCACAAGGTTCTCAAATATTCGGGACAAAGCTTGTCTTTATACTGTGTAGCAGAACACAGAACGGTCGGTGGTTTCTTCAAGCACATTACTTCAGACATAAACCTCCCTCCCGCACCCACCCCCCCCCCCCCCCCAAAAGAAAACATATTTATTTCAGTGGCTCTGACTACAGTGAATAGCTGACTTGCCACAAAGTACTCTTCTGCTGGTATACTCAGTACGAGTCAGTTAATGTTAACCCTTAAAACATTGCAACAGTTCATTCAGTCAGCCCACAACCTCAGAAAGCAATCAGCGAGTTTATGAGGTGGGACAGATTTATTTCTGGTTACTCAGCCATTGCTCCAACTCCGAGACTGTTTGAGATGCCCAGGACACCATAGGGAGACCATCAGGCTATGAACCCTACCCCTCGTCATTGCCAGGCTTGGTCTAGTGCCAGGATCAAACCTGGGACGTACGGCACCATGCCCATTCCTCGGGCGCTAAATTGGTGCCTAGGCCTCCAATATGGTGAGCATGAAATATGTGCTCTTCACAAGCCAGAGGTTTGCCGCCTGCCAAAAGAATATCTGTCCAGGGCACTAGGCCCTTTGCTTATTCCGTTAAGGGACCAATGCCTTTTTTGGGACCCCCGCTGCTCTGAAGCAATCAGCACCAGGGCACACAAGAAAATCCAATCAACATGTAGCCTTAAACTGACCACTACAGTCCTTAAACTGACCACTACAGGCCTTAAACTGACCACTACAGGCCTTAAACTGACCACTACAGACCTTAAACAGGCTGCAATTAACAGGATAACTGGTTATAAAATACTTGCCTGAATGTGGAACTGGGATGTCCTCCCAAGCCCGCACAGAAACCAGCAACACCATCCTCCCCATTGCCTCCAATAGACTCCATTCTCATCTCTTCCACTACCCTCCCTCCCCAACTCCTCCACTGCCCTCACTCCCCATCAGCTTCGCTATTCTCTCTCCCGCAGCCTTCGGCGCCCTGCATCCCCCTCTCCTCCGCTATCCTCCCTCCCCACCTCCTCCACTAACCTCCCTCCTCATCATCCCCCGACCTCCCTTCCTGGTCCTATTTAAGGACTTCCCCAAGGGCTGCTGCTGGTGTAGTAATGCCCAGTATTTGAGTCCTTTTTGCTGGTGAGATTCCTATCTCGATGATAATGAGGCCCAATATTAGGTGCACCTTGAGCCTATCCATTCAGGCAGGAGGATTGGTCCCTCCAAGACACGTTTTGGGTCAGCTTTAGGTCTTTACTTATCAAACATATTTACAATTTCATTATACATGAACCAGAGACTTCCCCTCCCCTCCCCCAGAGAGAGGGACAGAGGGAAAAGATACAAGCAAAGAGATGGAGAGTGAAAGAGACACAGAGCAAAAGAGAGTCAGTGTGTGAGGGAGATGGTGTAGAGAAGTGAGGGATAGGAGAGTAAGTGAAAAGACTGCACTCTATTATATTTCTGTTTCTCTCTGCTCCCTGCCTCTGCTTTTTCCTTTCCCTCTTCTCCATCCCTTTCCTTCTTTTGTCTTGGGTGGAGAGAGAGTTTCAGCATAAATAAAGGGAGATTAAAAGGGTCCATGATAGGGTAGAGTGTGCATGGACTGTGGGAGGAGATTGATGACACACGTGTGCGTTTGTCCTTGAGAGACAACAGGACAGAAATGATTATCGATCAGGACATATTGACATAATGATTCTGAGGTATGATGATGATATGGTACTTGTGGGCCTCATCAGGAATAACAAAGTAAACCATACGAACTCAGTGGACAGGTTCATAAATGCTGCGGTGACAAATCTCTTAAATTGAATGAAAACAAGACGAAAGAACTAGTTATAGACATTGGGAAAAAGACAGTTTATAATATTGTTCCCAAGAAGATTCAAGATGTGGAAACTGAAACAGTCACCAGCTATAATATCCAGGTATCAAAGTAGATGGTAAGTTGAATTGGGGGGATAGTGCAGTGATGTGGTGGTCAAGGGACATACATGATTATATTAAATCAGAAAGTTAAAATCTTTTCGAGTAGATCCCACAATCATGAAACTCTTCTATGGCTGTATTTGAGAGCGCTATCCTTTTGGGATGTCTGTCATGTATGGTTGTCTTAGGAATGGAGATTCTTTAAGGGTACAGAGATTGTTGAACCAGGCAGGAAGGGTATTTGACGAGCAAATCGCTCTTGACAAGATTGGCTCTCAAAGAAGTTTGACAAAAGTAAAGAGTTTATGAACAGTGAGGATCACTCCTTGTCTCAGCATTACTGCCAGATGCATTCAGGGAAAAAGCTGCAATCCCTTTCATGTAGGGCAAATCAGTTCTTGAATTCTTTTGTGTCTTTCTCTATAAGAACTTTTAACAGGAGCCTGATGAATGGATGAGGATACACACTCATGATGGGAACCATTGACTTATTATTTTAATGTACTGGAATTAGTTTTTAAACTAATTCAATCAATTCAGGACTGAGATGAGGAGAAATTTGTTCATCCAGAGAGTGGTGAACCTGTGGAATTCGCTACCACAGAAAGAAGTTGAGGCCAAAACATTGTATGTTTTCAAGAAGGAGTTAGATATAGCTCTTGGGTTTAAAGGGATCAAAGGATATGGGGCGAAAGCAGGAACAGGTTACTGAGTTGGATGATCAGTCATGATCATAATGAATGGCAGAGCAGGCTCAAAGGGCCGAATGGCCTACTCCTGCTCCTATTTTCTATGTTTCTATGTAAACATATATATTTTAATCAAGTTAGACTTTTTGTGATAGGGTAATGTTTCTTTTTATTGTTATTATTCATATGTGACATGTGAATGAATGAGCAATGCACCCAAAACGAATTGCCATATGGACAATAAATAAAATTGAATTGAATTGAAAGAGTGAGGATTGAGCAAAGAGAGAAGTAGAGAAGTTCACTGGAAAAAGAAAAAGAAAAATGCAGGCGGTAGAGCGAGTGCAGGAGAGAAAGAAAAGAGAAAGGGATGGCCAGAGAATGGGTGGGGGGGAAACAGAATTCTAACAAAGAGACACAGCAAAGGGGTGCACAGAGACCCTAATACAAGGTCCCAGCTGAGCTCAATGTGGCTTTAACATGAGAAGAATGTAGACCCCTTTGTTCTGTTTGCACTATTTCCAAGTGTCTTTGTTCTTAAACAGTTAGTTATGGAGGGAATATACAACAGGGGAATAGTAGAGGCAGGTCAGGAGAGATCCAGGTCCAGGAAATATTCACAGGGGAATGATAGAGACAGGCCAGGAGAGATCCAGGTCCAGCAAATATATTCACAGGGGAATAGTAGAAACAAGCCAGGAGAGATCCATCTCCAGCAAATATATTCACAGGGGAATAGTAGAAACAAGCCAGGAGAGATCCAAGTCCAGCAAATATATTCACAGGGGAATAGTAGAAACAAGCCAGGAGAGATCCATCTCCAGCAAATATATTCACAGGGGAATGATAGAGACAGGTCAGGAGAGATCCAGGTCCAGCAAATATATTCACAGGGGAATAGTAGAAACAAGCCAGGAGAGATCCATGTCCAGCAAATATATTCACAGGGGAATGATAGAGACAGGTCAGGAGAGATCCAGGTCCAGCAAATATTCACAGGGGAATGATAGAGACAGGTCAGGAGAGATCCATGTCCAGCAAATATTCACAGGGGAATGATAGAGACAGGCCAGGAGGGATCCAGGTCCAGCAAATATATTCACAGGGGAATAGTAGAAACAAGCCAGGAGAGATCCAGGTCCAGCAAATATATTCACAGGGGAATAGTAGAAACAAGCCAGGAGAGATCCATGTCCAGCAAATATATTCACAGGGGAATGATAGAGACAGGTCAGGGGAGATCCAGGTCCAGCAAATATATTCACAGGGGAATAGTAGAAACAAGCCAGGAGAGATCCAGGTCCAGCAAATATTCACAGGGGAAGGATAGAGACAGGCCAGGAGAGATCCAGGTCCAGCAAATATATTCACAGGGGAATGATAGAGACAGGTCAGGAGAGATCCAGGTCCAGCAAATATTCACAGGGGAATGATAGAGACAGGCCAGGAGAGATCCAGGTCCAGCAAATATATTCACAGGGGAATGATAGAGACAGGCCAGGAGAGATCCAGGTCCAGCAAATATATGCACAGGGGAATGATAGAGACAGGCCAGGAGAGATCCAGGTCCAGCAAATATTCACAGGGGAAGGATAGAGACAGGCCAGGAGAGATCCAGGTCCAGCAAATATTCACAGGGGAATGATAGAGACAGACCAGGAGAGATCCATGTCCAGCAAATATTCACAGGGGAAGGATAGAGACAGGCCAGGAGAGATCCAGGTCCAACAAATATATTCACAGGGGAAGGATAGAGACAGGCCAGGAGAGATCCAGGTCCAACAAATATATTCACAGGGGAAGGATAGAGACAGGCCAGGAGAGATCCAGGTCCAGCAAATATTCACAGGGGAAGGATAGAGACAGGCCAGGAGAGATCCAGGTCCAACAAATATATTCACAGGGGAAGGATAGAGACAGGCCAGGAGAGATCCAGGTCCAGCAAATATATGCACAGGGGAATGATAGAGACAGGCCAGGAGAGATCCAGGTCCAGCAAATATATTCACAGGGGAATGATAGAGACAGGCCAGGAGAGATCCAGGTCCAGCAAATATATTCACAGGGGAATGATAGAGACAGGCCAGGAGAGATCCAGGTCCAGCAAATATATTCACAGGGGAATGATAGAGACAGGCCAGGAGAGATCCAGGTCCAGCAAATATTCACAGGGGAATGATAGAGACAGGCCAGGAGAGATCCAGGTCCAGCAAATATTCACAGGGGAATGATAGAGACAGGTCAGGAGAGATCCAGGTCCAGCAAATATATTCACAGGGGAATGATAGAGACAGGCCAGGAGAGATCCAGGTCCAGCAAATATATTCACAGGGGAATGATAGAGACAGGCCAGGAGAGATCCAGGTCCAGCAAATATTCACAGGGGAATGATAGAGACAGGCCAGGAGAGATCCAGGTCCAGCAAATATTCACAGGGGAATGATAGAGACAGGTCAGGAGAGATCCAGGTCCAGCAAATATATTCACAGGGGAATGATAGAGACAGGTCAGGAGAGATCCAGGTCCAGCAAATATTCACAGGGGAATGATAGAGACAGGCCAGGAGAGATCCAGGTCCAGCAAATATTCACAGGGGAATGATAGAGACAGGCCAGGAGAGATCCAGGTCCAGCAAATATATTCACAGGGGAATGATAGAGACAGGTCAGGAGAGATCCATGTCCAGCAAATATTCACAGGGGAATGATAGAGACAGGCCAGGAGGGATCCAGGTCCAGCAAATATATTCACAGGGGAATAGTAGAAACAAGCCAGGAGAGATCCATGTCCAGCAAATATATTCACAGGGGAATGATAGAGACAGGTCAGGAGAGATCCATGTCCAGCAAATATTCACAGGGGAATGATAGAGACAGGCCAGGAGGGATCCAGGTCCAGCAAATATATTCACAGGGGAATGATAGAGACAGGTCAGGAGAGATCCAGGTCCAGCAAATATATTCACAGGGGAATGATAGAGACAGGCCAGGAGAGATCCAGGTCCAGCAAATATATTCACAGGGGAATGATAGAGACAGGCCAGGAGAGATCCAGGTCCAGCAAATATATTCACAGGGGAATGATAGAGACAGGTCAGGAGAGATCCAGGTCCAGCAAGTATTCACAGGGGAATAATAGAGACAGGCCAGGAGAGATCCATGTCCAGCAAATATTCACAGGGGAATGATAGAGACAAGCCAGGAGAGATCCAGGTCCAGCAAATATATTCACAAGGGAATGATAGAGACAGGCCAGGAGAGATCCAGGTCCAGCAAATATATTCACAGGGGAATGATAGAGACAGGTCAGGAGAGATCCAGGTCCAGCAAGTATTCACAGGGGAATGATAGAGACAGGCCAGGAGAGATCCAGGTCCAGCAAATATATTCACAAGGGAATGATAGAGACAGGCCAGGAGAGATCCATGTCCAGCAAATATTCACAGGGGAATGATAGAGACAAGCCAGGAGAGATCCAGGTCCAGCAAATATATTCACAAGGGAATGATAGAGACAGGCCAGGAGAGATCCAGGTCCAGCAAATATATTCACAGGGGAATGATAGAGACAGGCCAGGAGAGATCCAGGTCCAGCAAATATTCACAGGGGAATGATAGAGACAGGCCAGGAGAGATCCAGGTCCAGCAAATATATTCACAGGGGAATGATAGAGACAGGCCAGGAGAGATCCAGGTCCAGCAAATATTCACAGGGGAATGATAGAGACAGGTCAGGAGAGATCCAGGTCCAGCAAATATATTCACAGGGGAATGATAGAAACAGACCAGGAGAGATCCAGGTCCAGCAAATATTCACAGGGGAATGATAGAGACAGGCCAGGAGAGATCCAGGTCCAGCAAATATATTCACAGGGGAATGATAGAGACAGGCCAGGAGAGATCCAGGTCCAGCAAATATATTCATAGGGGAATGATAGAGACAGGCCAGGAGAGATCCAGGTCCAGCAAATATATTCATAGGGGAATGATAGAGACAGGCCAGGAGAGATCCAGGTCCAGCAAATATATTCACAAGGATTGACCCCTGAAGGACGGGACAAGCTCCATGATAGAGAACGCGAAGTCACATGTTCTACACCCATGCTGTGCTGAGTTACCTGATTCTCAGGCTGGGCTCCAGTATGGGAACACATGACTTCAGCAGCCCCTGGGCTAGGAGGAGTGATGCGATTTCAGCCGGGGCTTCTGATCCTGACCGCTATCCAATGACATTTGCCTGAAAATGTGTGTGTAGGTTGGGGAGGACAGGAATCATCTCGGCCTGAAGAACCACTCCTCAGTGTTGAAGACCTTGCAACACATTGTCTGGGCTCAGAGCTGAAGAACGGTCCATGGATGAGGTAGCAGAGGAGGGGGATTCATTCATGCTTGCACACAGACACATGCACACTCACCAATACACACACAAGGACACACTCACTAATTCATGCAGACACAACACGACAGAGACTCACTAGAAGCATAGAATGGTTACAGCACAGAAGGAGGCCAATCGGCCCATCGTGTTCATGTTGGCTCTCTACAAGAACAACTCACCTAGTCCCACTCCTCCATCTTTCCCTCTTCGCCCTGCAATTTTTTTCTCTTCAGATAACTGGCCAATTCTCTTTTGAAAGCCTCGATTGAACCTGCCTCCGCCACACGCTCAGGAAGTGCATTCCAGATGCTAACCACTCGCTGTGTGAAAAAGTTTTTCCTCATGTCACCATTGCTTCTTTTGCCAATCACCTTACATCGGTGTCCTCTGTTTCTTGATCCTTCCGCCAATGGGAACAGTTTCTCCCTATCCACTCTAACCAGACCCCTCATGATTTTGAACACCTCTATCAAATCTCCTTCTCTTCTCTAAGGAGAACAGCTTTAACTACTGTAATCTATCCATGTAACTGAAGTTCCTCATCCCAGGAATCTTTCTCATCAATTTTTTCTGTACCCTACCCATTGCCTTCACATCCTTCTTAAAGTGTGGTGCCCAGAACTGAACACAATACTCCAGTTGAGGCCAAACCAGTGTTTTATAAAGACTCACCATAACCTTGCTTGTGTACTCTATTTATAAAACCCAGGATCCCATATGCTTTATTAACTGATTTCTCAACCTGCCCTTCCACCTTCAATGATTTGTGCACAGGTACACCCAGGTCCCCTTATCCTGCACCCCTTTTTTATTGTATCCTTTATTTTATATTGCCACTCCTCATTCTCCTTACCAAAATATATCACTTCACACTTCACTGCGTTAAATTTCATTTGCCATGTGTCTGCCCATTTCACCAGCCTGTCTATGTCCTCTTGGAGTCTATCACTATTTTCCTCCCAGTTCACAATACTAATACATACACGTACACAAACACATTCACTAATACACAAACACAAGCATGGACATACGCACTCATGCACACAGACAGACAAGTACATATATGGGTATACGCCCCAATTTATAATTACACACAACTTCGTATACACATGCAGCCACAGAAACACAAGAGGCTGGAGCAAAGGAGAAGGCGGGGTGGAGGGGGCAGGAGATTTAATAGAAATGTGCAAGATTATGACAGGCTTAGATGCGTTAGACAAGGAAAGACTGTTCCCATTAACAAATGGCACAAGGACTAGGGGACACAGATTAAAGAGATGCAGGAGGAATATTAGGAAGAACTTTTTTACGCAGTGGGTGGTAATGACCTGGAACTCACTGCCCACGAGGGTGATGGAAAATCATAGAATCATAGAAAGATTATGGCAGAGAAAGAGGCTACTTGGCCCATCGTGTCTGTGCCACCCATTCTAATCCCACCTTCCAGCATTTGGTCCATAATCCTGCAGATTACCGCACTTGAGGTGCACATCCAGACTTCTTTTGAGTGAATTGAGGGTCTCTGCCTTAACTACCCTTCCAGGTAGTGAGTTCCAGACCCCCCACCACACTCTGGGTGAAAAGGTTTTTCCTCATCTCCCCTCTAATTTTTCTACCAATCACTTTAAATCTATGCCCCCAAATATAATTAAGAAGTGGAGACGATCACTGATTTCAAATATTGGATGGGCACTTGAAGAAAATAAACTTGCAGGGCTACAGATATCAAGCAGGGGAGTGGGACTGGATAGCTTTGTGGAGAGTTGGCATGGACTCGATGGGCAGAATAGCCTCCTTCAATGCTATAAATGATTCTATGACTCCATGGCTTACAGACGGTTCAGAAAGGGTTAGCTTTGACTAACTCAGAACAGCAGACTCTGCTGGCAACACTTTCAGCTCAGACATTCTGCAAACAATTTAGATGTAATATTATAAAACCCTTTACCTCTCCTGAGGCTAGGCTCCAATGAGAACCTATAAAATGTTCCAACAAGCACATTTAACTGGGTTTTTTTATAGGGAAGTGGGGGGGAGGGATGAGAGAGAAAGTTTCATGAAATTCAAGGTTCCTGTCTGGTTACCTTTGACCAGAGTAAGAAGAGGCAGTAAAAGCCTCTCAGTGCAAGTTCCGTACCGGAAGCCTTTCATTGCTAATGTTGCTGAGGCTGAGTAAGGAGTGTTATCTCACCATGCACTCAGTGAATTCTGTCCTAACTTCACGTCTGTTACGTGGGGCAGGCCCTAGGTCTGAGAGTTACAGTTGTGAGTCGGAGGCCACGAGCTCCTGAAAGGCTTCAGGTGATTGGCTGCAGACTCCGCTGGGGCTGGAGAGATCCAACCAGAGAGGATATTACATTCTGCCTGTCTCTAGAGTGTCAGCCCTCACTCTCGCCTGTGAATCAGAGTAATCTGGGTTCCAGACCCACCTCTGGAGAATTAAGCACAAAATCCATGCTGATACTCTGAGCTCAGTACTGATGGAGTGCTGCACTGTCGGAGGTGCTGTCTTTCAGGTGAGACATTAAACCAAGGCCCTGTCTGCCCTCTCAGGTACAAGTAAAATATCCCATGGCCATTATTTCAAAGAACAGCAGGTGGGTGTTCCCTGGTGTCCTGGGTCAGTATTAATTCCTCAACCAGCATAATTTAATCATTGCCACAATGCTGCTTGTGGGATCTTGCTGTGTGCAAACAGGCTGCTGCATTTCTGACAACAACAATTACACTTGAAAAGTATTTCCTTGGCAGTTAAGCACTTTGGGTTGTCCACAATACAAAATACATGATCTTTCTTTCCTTTCTTACACCTCAGAGCAAAGTCCCAGTCCCACAAGGCAGGGCATCAGGAGAAAGTACCAGTCCCACTGGAAGCACATCAGGGAAAGGGCCCAGTCCCAGAAGGCAGGGCATCAGCAGAAAGTCCCAGTCCCACAAGGCAGGTCATCAGCAGAAAGTCCCAGTCCCACAAGGCAGGGCATCAGGGAAAGGGCCCAGTCCCACAAGGCAGGGCATCAGGGGAAGGGCCCAGTCCCACAGGGCAGGGCACCAGGGGCAGTGCCCAGTCCCACAGGGCAGGGCACCAGGGGAAGGGCCCAGTCCCACAGGGCAGGGCACCAGGGGAAGGGCCCAGTCCCACAGGGCAGGGCACCAGGGGAAGGGCCCAGTCCCAGAGAGCCAAATAGAAGAAAGAGAATGGGGGGACTGAGGGAGGGGAGGAATTCCACAGATTGGGATGCTAAGAAAGATTGAGTTTGAGTAGGAGAATGTGTGATGTAGGTGCCCACCTATTTTGAACAGCAATTCGATGGCGACACAAAGCTTCAGGTCTTCTAAAGGGCAAAAGGTCATGAGGTTAATGATTTGATGATATCATTGCAAGCCTTGACAACCTTCTTCCAATCAAAGCCCCATCTCAAATCCTTGTCTCCAGTAACTACCTCACTGACCGGTCTGCTATTTCGACAAACAATTGGGGATTTGGGAAATAATTGGGCTACCCGACGCAAATCACTGGAACCTTTTGCCGTCATTGCACTTTCTCCAGCCCTGGCTTCCCATTCATCTGTTGGCACCTGCTGGGAGGTCCATTAAACCGGCCCTAGAAAGGCTGTCTCCTAGCAACAATGGGAGGAGAAATGTAATTTACTCACGGTGGTGCCCCGCTGATCAGAAGGAGTTAGTGGGCTCAGTCTGTCCCAGTTAGGAACAGGAGCTGAGCATTGCAGCAATGCCAGTATGCTCTTTATTATCATTTTTATTAGGATATTTTCACAGCCTTGACTGGTTCAAATTCCTTCTTCATCCGCTTGGCCCCTTTTATTGTATTTACTCATTCTCGGTGTCGCTGGCACGGCCGATGACATTTGTTGCCCATCCCTCGTTGCCCAAAATAGTTTGATGCAATTCAATGCCTTTCTAGACCACTTTGGAGGGCACTTGAGAGCCAACCATGTTGTTCTGGGATTGGACTCACGTACGGACTAAACTGGGTAAGGACAGCAGGTTTCCTTCCCTGAAGGACATTATTGAACCAGTTGGGTTTTCATGACAGCCATGGTCACTTTTATTTTTCATTTACCGATATTCTCACTGTGCCATTCAACCCATATGAACCATGTTCTCCCCATATCCCTCAACCCCACCTACCCAATTTCTCCCCATATCCCTCAATGGGAGGGTCACCACTTGTGATGAGGGGAGTGGGGGGTTGTGGGGGTGGGTGTGGGGGGAGTGGGGAGAGTGGGGGTGTGGGGGGAGTGGTGGGGGTGTGGGCTGGGGGAATGGGGGGGTGGGTGGAGTGGTGGGGGTGGGGGGATGGGGGAGTGGGGGGAGTGGTGGGGGTGTGGGGGGAGTGGGGAGAGTGGGGGTGTGGGGGGAGTGGTGGGGGTGTGGGCTGGGGGAATGGGGGGGGTGGGTGGAGTGGTGGGGGTGGGGGGATGGGGGAATGGAGGGAGTGGTGGGGGTGTGGAGGGAGTGGGGGTGTGGGGGGGTGGGGAGAGTGGAGGGGTGGGGGGAATGTTGTCCCGATTATCCATTGTTGGCAGAAAATGCACAGAGATTGCATAAACACCCAAGTTACAGCCAATGATGAATTGATGGTGAGAGTTAGGAAGTAATCTGCACTTGGGTTATCAATTCTTTATGTAGGAAGGGGTTTGATCTATTGGGATTGTGTACATTGGGAGTGAATGGGAAGGGATTTGTTCCATTGGGATTCTGTACATTGGGAGTGAATGGGAAGGGATTTGATCCATTGGGATTCTGTACATTGGGAGTGAATGAGAAGGGGTTTGATCCATTGGGATTGTGCGCAATGGGAGTGAATGGGAAGGGGTTTGATCCATTGGGTACCAGAGGGTGACAATCAGAGTAATCTCACATGT
This sequence comes from Heterodontus francisci, assembly GCF_036365525.1. Taxonomy (NCBI): domain Eukaryota; kingdom Metazoa; phylum Chordata; class Chondrichthyes; order Heterodontiformes; family Heterodontidae; genus Heterodontus; species Heterodontus francisci. The sequence goes on from NC_090377.1 coordinate 6,546,437, forward strand.
GGAGGAAGAAACCAAGTCAAAAGATTTGAGTGTGCCCAACAATTTCCAGTTGTCAGGAAGGGTGTGGAGATGATTATTTAATTGCAACTTTCCAATGAGCGCTCAGGTACTTCATCTCAGGGGGAGACAGATTGGTTAATGGAGTGTGGGAGTTTAGGAGTGGTGATGAATTATAGTGGCCGTCACGGTCAGGACAGAGTGCGACAGATCACTGAGCTGTCGCCCTTTGTGGGGATGTTATCAATTGCACTCTAACTAGACAGGCTGACTTAGCCTATTGTAAACCTACTGTTAGCTCCAACTGTATCCTTAATTAAAAAGAGGTATGGAGCTTTCAAGAACTCTTTTATGAGGCAAGTTATTGGTGAGTAAATGAGAGATCAGTTAACGTTCATCCTCAATGCCTCGAATCTATCTTGTGGTGTATTGGCACTTTTATGAGCTCAGCTGGTGTCTTGTTTCGGCTAGACTGCGAGGACAAAAATTCAAAATTACTGTGCCTGTGGGCTAGTCTGGAAGTGGGCCAATGCCTGCAGCAGATTCCCAATAGCCGAACTCGAAACTAAACTTCAAAAACAGGGCAGGTCTTTTTTAGGTAAATGGAATCTGCAATAGTTTGTACTTTCTTGAATTTAGACAATTAAGGATTGATCTAGTCGAGGCATTTAAAATGATAAAGGGATTTGATAGGGTAAATAGAGAGAAACTATTTCCTCTGGTGGGGGAATCAAGAATGAGGGGACATCAACTTAAAATTAGATCCAGGTCATTTAGGGGTGAAATGAGGAAGCATTTTTTTCACACAACAGCTAGTGGAAATTTGGAACTCTGTGCCCCTAAATGTTGTGGATTCTGGGGGTCCACTGAAACTTTTAAGACTGAGATCGATATAGATTTTTGTTGGGTAAGGGATATTGAACAAGGACGGGGAAATGAAGTTGAGATACAGATCTGTGCCAGGCTGTGTGTCACAATAATCAGGGAAGTCCAACCTTCGATTCAGGGTTGCTGCTGAGTTAGTCAGGTACGGTAGTGTAATGGTTATGTTATTGGACTAGTAATCCAGAGCTTCCTGCCGTTACACCCTCTCCGACTGTTGGACATTGGTGTCTCCTGTTACCTTGTTCCAACAGCCTACATATTGGGTGCTTCGGAAATGGATGGGGGTTTAGTTCGCTAACAGAGCCAAGCCTCACCCTTACCTAATCCCACGATGACGGTTTAAAATTCTACATTCAGTTAAAAAAAAATGGAATCAGTAAAAATGACCAAGAAGCAGTGCTGTATCTCTAAATAAATAAATAAAATTAAAAACCTGATCTGTTCACTAATGTCTTTAACAGATAGAAACCTGCCGTCATTAGCCAGTCTGGGTTGATAGGTGATTCCAGCCCCACACCAACGTGGTTCACTCTGACCACTTAGGAGGTTATAAGTTGTATCACCACTTTCTCAAGGCAATAGGGATGGGCAATAAATGGGAGCCTTGCTAATGACGTCTATATCCCGAGAGCGAATTAAATGTTGGCCTCAGTTGGAGCACCTAAACAGGGTCTTTAATTACCTCAATGCCAACGGGCCTAGGAAGAGGGAAAAAACTGATCCCATTCCTGAGTATCTGTGCCATGACTCCGACCGGAAAGCGCAGAGTGCAGACATCAGACGCAGTCAGGGTGAGGCTCGATACGGATGTCGAAACCGAACCCCCGCCCACTTCCCCAAGAACCAATGTCTAGACTGTCTGAGTGAGGTGGCAGCAGACACCTAGAGAATGACCCCAATTTCCAACAGTCAGAGACGATGCAACAGCTGGAAGTTCACTGTTCTATCTGATCTGGCAACTTAAACAAACTAACTGCCAGAGGGAAATGCCGAGTCAATGATTAAGAGAAATCCATTAGAACAGAGCTTAGTCTGATCAATGACCATCAATGAGCAGTAATTAAACAAAAAACTGGCACTTTAAAGAGATTATCAGTCACTTTCTTTTAAAGCGGCCACTTACTGGAATGATCCAAACATTGGGCTGTAATTAGCAGAGTCACAGCACCACGATCAGCGTTTCCACCATCTGGTGCTCACTCAGTGTGAATACTAGACATGTACTGCATCTACACACGAGAGCTGTGTTTAGATACGCCATTATGTCCTGGTCAGCCCTCTCCTCATTGCTCTTCCTACACGTTTAAGCAGTTAACTCGAAGCCACTCATTCTGATGAATATCGGGTGGATCTCAGGTCTACCTGTTTGAGTGCAGAATTGATCCTCACAGCCAATCCAAGCCACTCGGATAGCACAAACACATTTTTCCCTGCGTAGATCTGGTGATGGGATGCTATGCATCAGGTACCCAGCTGCAGCAAGTGAGAACCCAGCTATGGCACAGAAACAGGCCATTCAGCCCATCTGGTCTATGTTGATGCTTATGTTTCACATGAGCCTCTGCCCACACTTTCTCTTTATCCCCTTCTCACCATGTGTGCATCAAGCCTTCCCTCAAACATCTCAATGCTCTCTGCTTCACCCACTCCACGTGGCAGCGAGTTCCACTGTCTCACCACTCTCTCAGGAAAGAAATTCCTCCTTGTTAACCAAAATGAATCACTGAAGGGGAAAATATTCCAACCCCAGCATCAGACAAATTAAACTGCCTGCTGCGATTAACTCTTTTGTTTAAACAATCCCAGAAACCCTGTGCAATCTCCTCCCACTCCAACCCCATCAGAGAGGACACCCCCTCAACATTATCCCCAGCTCCCAACAACAAAACTGCATTCGAAAGCACCTTCAATGCAGTAAAACCTTCCCTGGAGCTCCAGAGGAGCAATTAGCAAACAACACCAAGCCACATAAGGAGATATTAGATTTACAGAGGAAATGCTGGAAATAATCAGCAACTATTTATTTAGAGATACAGCACTGAAACAGGCCCTTTGGCCCACCGAGTCTGTGTCGGCCAACAACCACCCATTTATACTAATCCTACATTAACCCCATATTCCCTACCACATACCCACCATTCTCCTACCTACACTAGGGGCAATTTACAATGACCAATTTACCTATCAACCTGCAAGTATTTGGCTGTGGGAGGAAACTGGAGCACCTGGCAGAAACCCACACAGACACAGGGAGAACTTGCAAACTCTGCACAGGCAGAACCCAGAACTGAACCTGGGTCGCTGGAGCTGTGAGGCTGCGGTGCTAACCACTGCGCCACTGTGCTACCCAAACTCTTCTCTTTTTATTTCAGATTTCCAGCGTCTGCAGTATATTGCTTTTGTAAAGAGATATTATGGATGAGTGACCAAAAGCTTGGTCAAAGTGATAGGTTTTAAGCAGAGACTTAAAGGAGGAGAGAGAGGCTGAGAGGTTTAGGGAGGGAATTCCAGAGCTTAGGGCCCAGGCAGCTGAAGGCACGGCCGCCAATGATGGGGAGATTTAAATCAGGGAGCGCAAGAGGCCAGAATTGGAGGAACAGAGCGATCTCAGAGAGGGGCCAATGTGAAAATGTGTTTGACTTTTCATCTGGAAAATCCCCCAAGGATCTATTCTTGGCCCCCTCCTATTTCTCATCTACATGCTGCCCCTCGGCGACATCATCTGAAAATCCAGCCTCAGTTTATGCATGTACTCAGCTCTACCTCACCACCACCTCTGTCGATCCCTCCACTCTCTTTAAATTGTTAGACTGATTGTCCAACATTTAGTACTGGATGAACAGAAATTTTCTCCAATTAAATATTGAGAAGACAGAAGCCATTGTCTTCAGTCCCGGACAAAACTCTGTTCTCTAGCTACTGACTCCAGTCCTGTCCCTGTCAACTGTGTGAGGCTGAACCAGACTGTTCACAACCTTGGTATCATATTTGACCCTGAGATGACCTTCCAACCACATATCTGCGCCATCACTCAGACCACTTATTTACACCTCCATAACATCATTTGGGGAAGTTTGAGGAAACTGAGCCTGTATTCTCTAGAGTTTCGAAGAATGAGAGGTGATCTCATTGAAACCTACAAAATACTTAAAGGGATAGACAGGGTAGATGCAGCTAAGATGTTTCCCCTGGTTGGGGAATCGAGAACCAGGGAACACAATTTCATAATAAGGGGAAGCCACTTAGGACAGAGATGAAGAGAAATTTCTTTACTCAGAGGGTTGTGAATCTTTGAAATTCTCTACCCCAGAGGGCTGTGGAAGCTCAGTCATTGAGTATGTTTAAAGTAGAGATTGACAGATTTTTAAATACAAATGACATAAGGGGATATGAGGATAGTGTGGGAAAAAGGCATTGAAGTGAATGATCATATTGAATGGCGGGGCAGGCCCGATGGGCTGAATGGCCTACTCCTGCTCCTATGTTCCTATCACCCAACTCCACCCCTGCCTCAGCCCATTTGCTGCTGAAACCCTTATCCGTGTCTTTGTCGCCTTTAGACTTGACTATTCCAGTGCGTTCCTGGCTGGCCTCCCACTTTCAACCCTCCATAAACATGAGCTCATCTAAAACTCTGCAGCTTATGTCTTAACTCGCAGCAAGTCCCATTCACCCATCACCCCCGGTGCTCAATGACCGACACTGGCTCCCAGTTAAGCAATGGCTCAATTTTAAACATTTCATCCTTGTTTTCAAATCCCTCCATGGCCTCGCTCCTCCTGATCTCTGTAACCTCCTCCAGCCCCACAACACTCCGAGATCTCTGCACTCCTCTAATTCTCTTGCACATCCTCGATTTCCATCGCTCCACCATTGGCGGCCGTGCCTTCAGCTGCCTGGGCCCTAAATTCTGGAATTCCCTCCCGAAACCTCTCCGCCTTTAAGATGCTCCTTAAAACCTACCTCTTTGACCAAGCTTTTGGTCACCTGTCTTATTATCTCCTTATGTGGCTTGGTGTCAAGTTTTGTTTGATAATGTTTGGGATGTTTTCTTACATTAATAGTGCTATATAAATATAAGCTGTTGTTGGCAATGAAGAATGGAGAAATGAGGTGATGTGGAGATGCTGAGAAGGGTTTATTCATTGTAAACTACAGCAAGAGATCATCAGCCCTTCACCAGCTCCGAATACCTGATTCTGAGCTCTTACCAATGACTGAAAGCCTCTGATTTGACAAAACGCACACTCACAATAATTTATGGATGCTTTTAGCATTGCACTGAGTCACATGTTTCCTATATATTTCTGTAAATGACTATCCAATTTGCCTCTCAGGTTCTGTTTAAATATTGCAGAAAATGCAAACCATATGTTAAACTCAGTAACAGAGACCAGCTGGAGGAAAGGCACACTGTGGGAGGGGAGGGGGGGTGGAATCTGCTTTTATTCTATTTGGCACTGTAGCCCTCTCCCACTTCAGTGAATCCCCAGATTCATTTGATGCAGTAATTAAAAACTGACAATTCAGCTCTCAGTCAGGTTTTCTCTCCCTGTTCCTATTCCCCAAATTGCTGCTGCATTCTCTCTCAATCCAGATCTACAGTCGAGCACTTGGTGGGGAAGGGTCCGTGGCAACCTGAGATCTAATGTTTCATGTGCTCGCACGTTGAGCCTCTGACTGGTGGACTGCAGGCTTTCTCCCTTCCAATTCCCCAGATGAAACATTCCCTGATTGCAGCTACTTCACATCCTCTAGCTTGTTCAAGGGGAGGGGGGAATCAAAAGCCCACGCTCAACATTTGGGAAACAGGGCAGGTTCCTTGAATGGAAGGGAGAGTAAAAGGACAGGAATGCAGAGGAGAAAAAATATAACTGGGACAAGAAAAATTAAAATCTCTGGATTCTCTGTTTCTCTGTTAATAGGACCCCCTGGATGTGAGTGGCTAAAGAAGTCTTTTCAATCTGCAGTTGAGCTGATAGGTATCACATGAGGTGTCAGACAGAAAGTTGAGGGGAAGTTTTTTTACTGTCAGGTGTCATCCCAACATTGGGAGTGAGCTGTGGCTCAGTGAGATACACTCTCACCTCTGAGTCATAAGCACATGGATTCAAGCCCCACTCCACAAATATAAGCACGTATCCAGCATCACACTTCAATACTGAGGGAGTGCTGCACTGTCGGAGGGGCAGTAATGAGGGAGTGCTGCACTGTCGGAGGGGCAGTACTGAGGGAGTGCTGCACTGTCGGAGGGGCAGTATTGAGGGAATGCTGCACTGTCGGAGGAGCAGTACTGAGGGAGTGCTGCACTGTCGGAGGGGCAGTACTGAGGGAGTGCTGCACTGTCGGAGGCTCAGTACTGAGGGAGTGCTGCACTGTCGGAGGGGCAGTACTGAGGGAGTGCTGCACTGTCGGAGGGGCAGTACTGAGGGAGTGCTGCACTGTCGGAGGGGCAGTACTGAGGGAGTGCTGCCCTGTCGGAGGGTCAGTACTGAGGGAGTGCTGCCCTGTCGGAGGGTCAGTACTGAGGGAGTGCTGCACTGTCGGAGGGTCAGTACTGAGGGAGTGCTGCACTGTTGGACGGTCGATACTGAGGGAGTGCTGCACTGTCGGAGGGTCAGTACTGAGGGAGTGCTGCACTGTTGGAGGGTCAGTACTGAGGGAGTGCTGCACTGTCGGAGGGTCAGTACTGAGGGAGTATGACATTGTTCGAGGTCCTGTCTGTTCTCTCAGGTGGATGTATAAGATCCCCTGTCCCTATTGAAAGAAGAGCAGGAAACGTGACTTGGGTCAATATTTGTCCCTCAATCAACATCAGTAAAACATTATCTGGTGCTTATCTCATTGCTGTTTGTGGGATCATACTGTGCACAAATTGGTTGCCAGGATTTTTATGCTATAACAGTAAACGGACTTCGAGAGTAGTTAGTTGGCTGTAAAGTGCTTTGGAAATGTCCTGGTCAGGAAAGGTGATATAAAAATATATGAATTAACATTCATCTTGCTAAGCAACACAATCCTGCCAATAAACACATGCCCTGGAAGACAACATTTCAGGGGACATTGCTCTGTCATAAATATCAGCTCAGGAATACTGGAAAATTCTGTGGTGAGTAACTCACCTCCTGACTCCCCAAAGCCTGTCCACCAGCTCCAAGGCACAAGTCAGGAGTGTGATGGAATACTCTCCACTTGCCTGGATGGGTGCAGCTCCAACAACACTCAAGAAGCTCAACATCATCCAGGACAAAGCAGCCCACTTGATTGGCACCCCATTTACAACCTTCAACATCTATGACCATGCACTATGGTTACATTGTGTTCTATCTACAGGTTATACTGCAGCAACTCAACAAGGCTTCTTCGACAACACCGTCCAGAACTACAAACCCCTCAAAGGACACGGGCAGCAGGCTTGTGAAACACCATCACCTCCAAGTCACACATCATCCTGACTTGGAACTATATCGGCGTTCCTTCACTGTCGCTGGATAGAAATCCTGGAACTCCCTTCCTAACAACACTGTGGGTGCACAAATGTACGAACTAGGAGCAAAAGTAGGCCATTTGACCCTCTAGCCTGCTCTGCCATTCAATAAGATCTGTTTGTGCCTGGAATTCCACATTCCCATCTACTCCCGATATCCTTTGATCCCCTTGCCTAACAAGAATCTATCTACCTCCGCCTTAAAAATATTTAATGACCCTGACTCCACCACCTTCTGAGGCAGAGAGTTCCAAAGTCGCTCAATCCACTGAGAGAAAAAAAATCTCCTCATCTCTGTCCTAAAAGGGCAACCTCTAATTTTAAAACAGTGCCCCCTAGTTCTGGACTCACCCACAAGAGGAAACATCCCCTCCATATTCACCCTGTCAAAACTGGTCAAGATCTTATAAACTTCAATCAAGTCTCCCCTCACTCTTCTAAACTCCACTGAAAACGAGCCCAGTCTGTCCAACCTTTCCTCATAAGGCAACTGCTCAGTCCAGGTATCAATCTAGTAAAGCTCCTCTGAACCACCTCCAACACATTCACATCCTTCCTTAAATAAGGAGACCAAAACTGAACACAGTACTCAAGATGTGGTCTCACCAATGTCCTGTATAACTGAAGCATAACATCCTTACTTTTATTTTCAATTCCTCTCGTAATAAAGGATAGCATGCCATTAGCCTTCTTTATTACTTGCTGTGCCTGAATACTAACCTTTAGTGAATCATGCACTGGAATACCTAGATCCCTCTCAGAATTCTGCAGTCGTTCTCCAATTAAGTAATACTCTGCTTTTTTATTCTTCCTGCCAAAATGAACAACTTCACATTTTCCCACATTATACTCCATGTGCCAGATTTTTGCCCTCTTGCATTACTTATCTATATCGGTCTGCAACCTCCTTATGTCCTCTTCACAACATACTTTCCTACCTATATATAAAAGCAAAATACTGCAGATGCTGGAAATCTGAAACAAAAACAAAAAGTGCTAGAAATACTCAGCAGGTCTGGCAACATCTGTGGAGAGAGAAGCAGAGTTGACGTTTCAGGTAAGTGACCCTTCATCAGAACTGGCAAAAGTTATAAATGTAATAGGTTTTAAGCAAATAAAGCGGGGGTTGGGCAAGAGATAACAAAAGGGAAGGTGTTGATAGGATAAAGGGTCACAGAGAATAACAGACCAGAAGGTCATGGAGCAAAGGTGTGTTAATGGTGTGGTGAAAGACAAAACCTAAGTGCAGAGAGGGTCTGACTGGACAGAAAAATGAACAGCCCTGGCCAAAAGCACAAACATGAGAAAAAAAGTGGGCAGGCACATGGTAAAAAAAATGAATGATAAAACAAACAAAAATAAAATTAAAATAAAAAGTAAAAAATAAAAGTGGGCGGCACAGTGGCGCAGTGGTTAGCACCGCAGCCTCACAGCTCCAACGACCCGGGTTTGGTTCCGGGTACTTCCTGTGCGGAGTTTGCAAGTTCTCCCTGTGTTTGTGTGGGTTTTCGTTGGGTGCTCCGGTTTCCTCCCACAGCCAAAGACTTGCAGGTTGATTGGTAAATTGGCCATTATAAATTGCCCCTAGTATAGGTAGGTGGTAGGGAAATATAGGGACAGGTGGGGATGTGGTAGGAATATGGGATTAGTGTAGGATTAGTATAAATGGGTGGTTGATGGTCGGCACAGACTCGGTGGGCCGAAGGGCCTGTTTCAGTGCTGTATCTCTATATAAATAAATAAAAAAATTAAAAAATGGGTGGTCCGTCATGCTCTGAAATTATTGAACTCAATGTTCAGTCCGGCAGGCTGTAGCGTGCCTAATCGGTAAATGAGATGCTGTTCCTCGAGCTTGCGCTGATGTTCACTGGAACACTGCAGCAATCCCAGGATAGAGATGTGAGCATGAGAGCAGGGGGGGGGAGTGTTGAAATGGCAAGCAACCGGAAGCTCGGGGTCATGCTTACGGACTGAGCGGAGGTGTTCCGCAAAGTGGTCACCCAGTCTGCGTTTGGTCTCCCCAATGTAGAGGAGACCACACTGTGAGCAGCGAATACAGTATACTACATTGAAAGAAGTACAAGTAAATCGCTGCTTCACCTGAAAGGAGTGTTTGGGGCCTTGGATAGTGAGGAGAGAGGAGGTAAAAGTGCAGGTATTACACCTCCTGCGATTGCATGGGAAGGTGCCATGGGAAGGGGACGAGGTGTTGGGGGTAATGGAGGAGTGGACCAGGGTGTCACCGAGGGAATGATCCCTTCGGAATGCTGACAGGGGAGGGAAGGGGAAGATGCGCATACTTTCCTACCTATCTTTGTGTCATCTGCAAATTTAGCTACCATGCCATCACTCCCCTCATCTAAGTCATTGATATAAATTGTAAAAAATTGAGTCCCTAGCAGAGACCCCTGCGGGACTCCACTCATCACATCCTGCCAATCAGAAAAGGACCCATTTATTCATGCTCTCTGTTTTCTGCCAGCCAGTCAATCTTCTATCCATGCTAATATGTTACCCCCTACACCATGAGCTCCTACTTTGCACCTTTTATGTGGCAGCTTGTCAAATGCCTTCTGAAAATCCAATTACAGTGCATCAATGGGCTCCCCTTATCTACAGTGCATGTTACTCCTTCAAAGAATTCCAATAAATTGGTCAAACATGATTTCCCTTTCATAAAACCATATTCCCAATTACCTTGAGTTTTTTGAAATGCCCAGCTATAGCCTCCTTAATGATCAATTCTAACACCTTCCCCATGACAGACAGCAAGCTAACTGGCCGAAAGTTACCTGTTTTCTGCCTCCCCCCACCACTTCTTGAATAGAGGGGTTATATTTGCTATTTTCCGGTCTGATGGAACCTTTCCAGAATCTAGCGAATTTTGAAAAATTAACACCAACGCATCTGCTACCTCACTAGCCACCTCTTTTAAGACCCTAGGATGAAACCCATCAGGACCCGAGGACTTGTCAGCCCGCAGTTCCATCAGACCACATGGACTGCAGCAGTTCATGAAGGCAGCTCACCACCACCTTCTCAAGGGCAATTAAATTGTGAAACCTCAGAACAGAGATAAGTCAGACAACTTTCCTCAATGATAAAGGAAGCATTTTTTCAAAAAGCATAAAAGATTAATTATAGCCACAGTTTCAGCACTACAATTGTGAGTCATTTATTATTTGCAACTACAGTAGGAGCTAGTAAACTGAAACAATACATGCTGTATTATAACAACTATTCAGTGTTGTTTTACTGTGTCATAAGTTTACTTGCGAGTCAAAGTTAAGTCAATGTGCAGTGTTATATAACTGCCCTCCTGAACAAGAGGAGTTGGTGTAGACAAGGCATAGAAACAGCACTGAACTAATCTGAAAAAGATACTAGCAGAATTGAAACCTATGTACAGGAACTTGCACTGATATTCCAAAACAGGAGTGAATCCTGCCATTTTACCCATTGTGTACTGTACATGTACAGGAGCTGAGACTGACACACACACAGTACAAGACTGGAGTGAATAAGAACACAAGAAATAGGAGCAGGAATAGTCCATTCAGCCCATCGAGCCTGCTCTGCTATTCAAAACAATCATGGCTGATCTTAGGATTCAACTCCACTTTCCTGCCCGCTCACCATATCCCTTGATTCCCTGAGAGACCAAAAATCTGTCTATTCCAGCCTTAAATTATTTAGGGGGCATAGATTTAAGGTAAGGGGCAGGAGGTTTAGAGGGGATTTGAGGAAATAAAATTTCACCCAGAGGGTGGTTGGAATCTGGAACACACTGCCTGAAGAGGTGGTAGAGGCAGGAACCCTCACAATATTTAAGAAGTATTTAGATGAGCACTTGAAATGCCATAGCATACAAAGCTACGGGCCAAGTGCTGGAAAATGGGACTAGAACAGTTAGGTGCTTGATGGCCGGCACAGACACGATGGGCCGAAGGGCCTGTTTCTGTGCTGTATAACTCTATGACTGTAAATATATTCAACAATGGAGCAACCACAACTCTCTGAAGTAGACAATTCCAAAGATTCACAACCCTTTGAGTGAAATTCCCTTTTATCATTCCCTTTTACTCGCTGTGTACTGATTCCTGATATCCACGCAGAGAGATGCACTATTGGGATGAACCCAGGCTGCAGTCAGATGGTATATCATGAGCCACATAGGGAAACTAAACAGTTTATAAACATCGTCCCAGATAGAGAATAATTACAGCTTTGAATCTATGTTGCTGGCCCTTAATTTTATTTAAATAGAACTCTCGAGTCTTACTGTGGTTGAGTGTTTTCCACATTGTAACAAGACAATTATAAGAGTGGCTCCCGTCCCCCGTGATGGAGGTCTGTGGTTGGCCACTCTTGTGGAAATCTCGAACTCCCCTTTCTCTCCAAAGTTTCCCTCCGACCCCCTCCCTTCCTTCTACAATCTGCAGGCTTCTAAAAGCCAGGCTCGGTGTCAGCTGACCATTACATCCTGATTTCCTGTGTCAGCACTGGGTCAGTGAGATCCTGAAGCTGCGATGGAAATGAAAATCCTTTTTTTTTTTAACTCTTTTCCAATCGTGCTGTCGTCCAGCACTGTGGGTGAGCTTCTCAATCGAGATAATACGTTTAACTCCAGGTTTGTTGGATGCCTAAGGCTTCGGGCACTTTAGCTCCCTCATGTTTTAGCAGTTAATTTAATTGGGAGATGCTGCTCGTAAATAAGGCCCAAAGCGCAGGATACCAAGGTTGGAAAAAGCTGAGCAGGCAGCAAGGTGAAACTGCAGTTAGTCAGGAATTGTGTAGTTTTGAGGCAGTATAACTGAGGGTAGGGACAGTGGGAGCTTCAGGGATGCAAGCTGCAGGAAGAGTGTGTAGGACAATGGGATTTGCAGCTTAATATGGACAAGACCGAACAGAGCAGAGAAATAGCAATAAAACAGACAAGGATTGAAACTTAAGGTGTCATAAAGTACAGACCTACACATCAAGAGTTGGAAGGTGGGATCAGCACTATTCCAGCCAGCACTGACATACTGGGGCAAATGGTCTCCTTGTGTGGCATAGATTTTCCTATGTTTCTTTGTTCTGATAGACGCTGGAGGTGAGAGACATTCAGGCAGCAAACTCACATAAAATGAAACAGCACCTCATATAAATGATACTGTCCATTAAATAGCAGATGTTTTGCTAGGAGGTTAGGACAGCTCCAGTAAATTGGTTCTGGTTTGACTGCTGTAAATCCCACGTCTGTTTTCCAGCCTCATGCATTCATTTCGCTTCCTGCTCTGTAAGTTTATTTTTTCACTGATATTAATTACTCATGTCGCTGGGTTTGGTGAAACCCTTTGCTCATTTCGGATTGATGTAGCCAAACCCCAACTGCAATACACAGCTGTCCTCCAGGTGTCATCACCTTTCCACCATCATCTGTACAGTCAGCCAACAAGACTCGGAAATCAGACTGTGCCTTCGTACCGAATGGATGGTTGGAGTCTTGTCCCAGGCTGAGCAGAAGATGCCAGTGTGGAGAAGTGTTTTCTTTTTATTGATTCTCCAGGCTGGCAAGGCTGGCATTTACCGTCCATCCCAAGTTGCCCTGGCAAGTTGGTGGTGCGTCTTGAATTGCTGTGAGTTTGACCCAACTGAGGGGGTTGCTGGGCCCATTCAGAGGACAGTTAAGAGTCAGTTACATTAGTGTGGGACTGGAGCCAGACAGGGTAAGGGCATGAATGAACCTGCTCCTACTGATAACAAACTTTTATTTCCAGACTTTAAAAAAAAAAATTGGATTTAAATCCACAAACCGCCCTGGTGAGATTTGAACTTACATTCTCTGGATTACTAACTGCAGTCACATATTCAGTGAACCATTACACCCCTGTCTGGATCAGGGTTTAATCATTGGTTGGTGAGCTCAGATACTGGCCTGGGAAGGGTGGAAATAGGCTATCTCAGTGGGGGTTGGGATTGGGACTCCATTCAGAGCAGATTGGGGCACTGACAGGCTCCATGCAGCCTCAGATGGGTTGAGGGGGGGATGGCTGGAGGTTTTGGTGGGAATTAATAAGATGATTTGAATTTTCCCAGTGTTCAACTGAAGAAGCTCTACCTCCCCCGTGACCTGAAGTCAGGAAGGCAGAGAGTAGGGGTGTCGGGAATGGCCAACAGCTAATGTTTCTGACGGGCATCTTGTAAGTGAGGAAAGAGAGAAGACCAAGAGTGGATCCTGTAAATATTCTGAAGCAGAGAAACTATTGTTGGAGGTGTGTAGGGCTATAAACTCTGATTGTCATAGTCATAGAGTCATAGAGAAGGAGGCCATTCAGCACATCGACTTCATGCTGGCTCCCCACAGAGCTAAGCATTTGGTCCCTGTAGCCCTGCAAGTCTAATTCTGGAGGTTGCATCACATGAACTCATGTCACCAACCACCCCATCCAATCAAACAGTCGTGCTCCAATCTCTTGTCAGTTGTGCTTCGGTGGGTAACACTCGCGCCTCCAAGTCAGAAAGTTGTGGGTTCAAACCCCATTCCAGAGGCTTCAGCCCATAATCCAGTATGATGCTACAATGCAGTACTGAGGGAATGCTGTCCTGTTGGAGATGCTGTCTTTCAGATGAGTCTTTAACCTGTGGCCTCATCTGCTCTCCCAGTTGGACATAAAAGATTCCATGGTATGATTCGAAGAGGAGCCGGGGAGTTTCCCAGGTGTCCTCACACCAATATTCAGCCAACATCATTAAGACAGATTCTTTGGAATTTGTCAAATTTTCTGGGTTCTTGCTGTGCGCAAATTCATTGACGTATTTCCTACAATATTGACAACATGGTCATGGTCACAAAGAAAGTGAAATAAATATAGAAGTTGTTTTAAAGCCCCTGTGCTTTTTCTCCCAGGTTGTACACAACAGTGTCCGGGGGAGGCAGTGGCGTAGTGGTATTGTCACTGGACTAGTAATCCAGCACCCAGGCTAATGCTCTGGGAACATGGGTTCAAATCCCACCACAGCAGATGGTGAAATATGAATTCAATTAATAAATCTGGAATTTTAAAAAAGCTAGTCTAATTATGGCTATGAAACCATTGTCGATGGTTGTAAAAACCCATCTGGTTCATTAATGTCCTTTAGTGAAGGAAATCTGCTGTCCTTACCTGGTCTGGCCTACATTTGACTCCAGACCCACAGCAATGTGGTTAACTCTTAACTGCCCTCTGAAATGGCCTAGCAAGACACTCAGTTCAAAGGCAATTAGGGATGGGCAACAAATGCTGGCCTGGCCTGCGACACCCACATCCCACAAACAAATTTTAAAAAAAATTCATCTTTAATTCCTGGAGAGTCCGGAACAGTCCTGGATAAGCAGCAGCCAATAAAGTTTATGTCGGACTGGAATCAGGTGTGGCAGTCCCAACATCTCATCCAAATTATAACCCCTACTGCAACATGAACAACTGGGCTGAGATTAGCTGACACAGCACACAATTGCTTTGTGCTATACTGGGAGTCACATTTACCCAGGGGTTCATTGGGGACGAATAAAAGAAACAATTTGCTGACCGTGGACAGAAAAACCTATCTTCCAACATCCAGTATCTGGGCTGGATCGAGGGGGGGGTCAAGAAAAATCGAATGGAAAGCCAGGAATAACTTCAATATCAAATAAAACAACGTAGTGAAAAGCTGTCTGAAGATAAAGAACCTATAGAGATTCCAGATGAAAGCTGGGTTATAATGCAGTGTCAAACCTCCAAGCTTTACCTGTGCTCTATCTCTCACATGAAACAGCCTGCTATATAGTTACAGGATCTTTGTTTATAATTTCAGAAAAATAAGAGATTTAATGACACATTTTGGTAGGAAGAATGAGGAAAGAAATATAAACGAAATGATACAATTTTAAAGGGGATACAGGAACAGAGAGACCTGGGGGCATGTGTAGACAAATTTTTGAAGGTTCAGGACAAGATGAGAAGGAAAAGAAAAATCATACGGGACCCTTGGCTTTATAAATTGTTTTATTCGTCCATGGAATGTGGGCGTCGCTGGCTAGGCCAGCATTTATTGCCCATCCCAACTTGCCCTTGAGAAGGTGGTGGTGAGCTGCCTTCTTGAACCGCTGCAATCCCTGTGGGGTAGGTACACCCACAGTGCTGTTAGGAAGAGAGTTCCAGGATTTTGATCCAGCGACAGTGAAGGAACGGCGATATAGTTCCAAGTCAGGAATCGTTGCTCGAGTCTTGTGTCCATTTCTGGGCACTACACTCTAGGAAGGACGCTGGAGAGACTTGGGAAGCTGAGCGTGTTCCCCTTAGAGCAGAGAAGGTTTAAAGGAAATTTAATAGAGGGGTTCAAAATCATGAAGGGTCTAGAAAGAGTAAATAAGGAGAAGCATTCCATTGGCAGGAGGATCAGTAACGAGAGGACAGAGATTTAAGGTGATTGGTAAAAGAACAGGAAAGTGCAGCGAATGGGATTAATTCGACAGCTCTTTCAAAGGGCCAGCAAAGGCATGATGGGGTGAATGGCCTCTTTCTGTGCTCTATTATTCTATAATGCAATAAACAGTATCCAAAGAGCATTGACAATGAAATCAGAGCCTACCTTATCTATAACACGCTCCAGTCACCCTGCGAATTGCACTCTCTGTTACCTTATCCCTAACAGAACCCAGTCCCTGTTACCCTATCGATAATACGCACCAACTTTGGTTCCATCATCTCTAACACACTCCCATCCCTGTTACATTATCTAATATACACACCAGCCTCTGCTACATTATCTGTAACACACTCCAGTCCCTGTTCCATTTGGCCTGGTTCTTGAGGTTACCATGACAGTGAAACAGTCAGTGTTTGCTGTCATTACATCGTGAAACAAATAGCAACTTCTGGGGTCTGCATATGCACAGTAAAATATGGAAAGTTGTCGTCAGTGATTCTGCGCTTCTCCATAGTGTGCGCCGTTGAAGTCCTCGCAGATGGCAATCTTTAGAAATCACTGAACTGATGATAACTTCCCCTTCTATGCTGTAATATAGCATTTAAGACCCCTGAAAAAGTAACAATTTGGTAATGAAGTGAAACTGGGCTTTTAACGGTGTACGAAGTCATAACTACTGATGAACAACCTCTCTGGCCCTGAAAAATGAACTTTATCTTTGTGTAATTTCAAATTATGATGAAAATTCCATTAATAAATATAATAAAAATATTTAAAGTTTGATTATGATATGTCAGCTTCTAATGTGCATGCCTCAAACTTTATTTCACCCTCTGTAAAATGTATTAAAAGTGAAGGATAATCAGTTCATTTTACTTCCTGGTTTGCTGTCGATACGAATTAATGAATGTAATTGGCTGCTTACCCTGCTTGGTGACATCACTGTTGCTGGATGCCTGGAGATCCCTTTGACTTGAAGCCAGACAAATTAACATTAGAAAAGGTGGAATCCACACCACAGAGATTGCTAGATCTTTGTGGGCAGCTTCTCGAGGTCAGTGGTGAGCATTATCCCTTTGCCCCACCCCAACACATTATTTACTCTATCAAAACTCTTCATACTTGGTGCAAAAAACAGAAAATGCTGAACTTCATCAGCATTCCAACGAAAAGTCACTGACCTGAAACGTTAACTCTTTTTCTCTCTCCACAGATACTGCCAGACCTGCTGTGTATTTCCAGCACTTTCCGTTTTTATTTCAGATTTCCAGCATCTGCAGTATTTTGCTTTTAATCCGGTCTGTAAGGATTTGTGTATGTGGACACCAAGGTCTCTCTGCTCATCCACACTTTTCAAAACTGAATTTTCAAAATTATAGTCCACTGTCTTTTAATATTAGTCCTCCCAAAGTGCATCACTTCACACTTCTCCAGACTGAACCCCATCTGCCATGGTTCTGCCCATTTCACCATCTCTGTCTATGCCATGTTGAATCTCATCATTATCTACTACTCTGCCAAGTTTAGTATCATCTGCAAACTTTATGGGGTTTTGTGGAGACCACACCTGGAGTACTTTGTACCAAGGAAGGATATACTTTTCGAAGAGTGGGAGTACTGAAGGTTCACGAGATTCATTCCTGGGGTGAGGGGGCTGCCCAATGAGGAGAGATTGAGTAGAACGTGTCTCTATTCTCTGAAGTTTAAAAAGTAAGAGGTGATCTCATTGAAACCTATAAAGTTCTTCGAGGACTTGGCAAGACAGATGCTGGGTGGATGTTCCCCAGGCCAGAGAGTCTAGAACAAGGGCTCTAGATATGGGGTTGGCCATTTAGATCCGATGAGGAGAAATGTCTTCGCTCAGAGGGTTGCGAATCTTTGGATTTCTCTACCTCAGAGAGCTGTGGATGCTCATTGGTTGATTAAAGTATTCAGTCCATGGTTTTATTGAATGGCGGTGTTCCTATTTCTTATGTTTATAATGCTGCTTCCTACACCTGAGCGGACATTGATTATAAAAATTGCAACATTTAGTGGACCTTAAACTGACCCTTGGGGAACACCCACTACAATCCCAGTCTGAAAAATATCCAATCACTAATCCACTCTGCATCCTGTCAATGAGCCAATTCTGTATCCATGACATGACTTTCCCCTTAATTCCATGGAATTCAATCTTGTTAACAAGCCTCCTTTGTGGCACTTTGTTGAATGCCTTCCAAGAGTCCACATAAACATCGAGTGCACTACCTGGATCAATATACGCTGGTACCTCAACAAAGAATCCAATAAGATTAGTTAGACAAGAATTGCCTTTAAAAAATCCACGCTGACTCTCCTTATTAACCCATGCTTTTCCAACTTAGATTTTATTTTGTCCCGGATAATTGTTTCCAGTAGCCTCCCCAACATCAATGTTAGGCTGACTGGCCTGCAGTTATTTGATTTCTCCTTCCCCTGTTGCTCAGAAGGGAAGGGGGAAGAGGAGCAGAGCATTAGTCATTGGGGACTCCATAGATAGGGGAACAGATAAGAGGTTCTGTGGGAACGAGAGAGACTCACGGTTGGTGTGTTGCCTCCCAGGTGCCAGGGTTCGTGATGTCTCGGATCGTGTTTTTGGGATCCTTAAGGGGGAGGGGGAGCAGCCCCAAGTCGTGGTCCACATAGGCACCAACGACATAGGTAGGAAGAGAGATGGGGATTTAAGGCAGAAATTCAGGGAGCTAGGGTGGAAGCTTAGAGCGAGAACAAACAGAGTTGTTATCTCTGGGTTGTTGCCCGTGCCACGTGATAGCGAAGCGAGGAATAGGGAGAGAGAGGAGTTGAACACGTGGCTGCAGGGATGGTGCAGGAGGGAGGGTTTTGGTTTCCTGGATAATTGGGGCTCTTTCTGGGGTAGGTGGGACCTCTACAAACAGGATGGTCTTCACCTGAACCAGAGGGGTAGCAATATCCTGGGGGGGAGATTTGCAAGTGCTCTTCGGGGGGGTTTAAACTAATTCAGCAGGGGAATGGGAACCTAAATTGTAGTTCCAGTGTACAGGATGTTGAGAGTAGTGAGGTCAGGGATAAGGTTACAAGGACGCAAGAGGGCACTGGCAAGCAAGAACTTGATTTAAAGTGTGTCTACCTCAACGCCAGGAGCATCCGGAATAAGGTGGGTGAGCTTGCAGCATGGGTTGGTACCTGGGATCTCGATGTAGTGGCCATTTCGGAGACATGGGTAGAGCAGGGGCAGGAATGGATGTTGCAGGTTCCGGGATTTAGATGTTTCAGTAAGAACAGAGAAGATGGTAAAAGGGGGGGGGGGTGGCATTGTTAATCAAGGAGAGTATTACAGCGACAGAAAGGACGTTTGAGGACTCGTCTACTGAGGTAGTATGGGCCGAGGTTAGAAACAGGAGAGGAGAGGTCACCCTGTTGGGAGTCTTCTATAGACCTCCGAATAGTTCCAGAGATGTAGAGGAAAGGATAGCGAAGATGATTCTCAACAGGGGCGAGAGTAACAGGGTAGTTGTTATGGGGGACTTTAACTTTCCAAACATTGACTGGAAATACTATAGTTCGAGTACTTTAGATGGGTCAGTTTTTGTCCAGTGTGTGCAGGAGGGTTTTCTGACACAGTATGCAGACAGGCCAACCAGGGGCGATGCCACATTGGATTTGGTACTGGGAAATGAACCCGGCCAGGTGTTAGATTTAGATGTAGGTGAGCACTTTGGTGATAGTGATCACAATTCGGTTAGGTTTACCTTAGCGATGGGCAGGGACAGGCATATACAGCAGGGCAAGAATTATAACTGGGGGAAAGGAAATTATGATGCGATTAGGCAAGATTTAGGATGCGTAGGATGGGGAAGGAAACTGCAGGGGATGGGAACAATCGAAATGTGGAGCTTATTCAAGGAGCAGCCACTGCGTGTCCTTGATAAGTATGTACCTGTGAGGCAGAGAGGAAGTTGTCGAGCGAGGGAGCCGTGGTTTACTAAAGACGTTGAAGCGCTTGTCAAGAGGAAGAAGAAGACTTATGTTAGGAGGAGACGTGAAGGCTCAGTTAGGGCGCTTGAGAGTTACAAGCTAGCCAGGAAGGATCTAAAGGGAGAGCTAAGAAGAGCAAGGAGAGGACACGAGAAGTCAATGGCGGATCGGATCAGGGAAAACCCTAAGGCTTTCTATAGGTATATCAGGAATAAAAGAATGACTAGAGTTAGATTAGGGCCAATCAAGGATAGTAGTGGGAAGTTGTGTGTGGAATCAGAGGAGATAGGGGAAGCGTTAAATGAATATTTTTCGACAGTATTTACAGTAGAGAAAGAAAATGTTGTCGAGGAGAATACTGAGATTCAGACTACTAGACTAGATGGGATTGAGGTTCACAAGGAGGAGGTGTTAGCAATTTTGGAAAGTGTGAAAATAGATAAGTCCCCTGGGCCAGATGGGATTTATCCTAAGATTCTCTGGGAAGCCAGGGAGGAGATTGCAGAGCCTTTGTCCTTGATCTTTATGTCGTCATTGTCGACAGGAATAGTGCCGGAAGACTGGAGGATAGCAAATGTTGTCCCCTTGTTCAAGAAGGGGAGTAGAGACAGCCCTGGTAATTATAGACCTGTGAGCCTTACTTCGGTTGTGGGTAAAATGTTGGAAAAGGTTATAAGAGACAGGATTTATAATCATCTTGAAAAGAATAAGTTCATTAGCGATAGTCAGCACGGTTTTGTGAAGGGTAGGTCGTGCCTCACAAGCCTTATTGAGTTTTTCGAGAAGGTGACCAAACAGGTGGATGAGGGTAAAGCAGTGGATGTGGTGTATATGGATTTCAGTAAGGCGTTTGATAAGGTTCCCCACGGTAGGCTATTGCAGAAAATACGGAAGTATGGGGCTGAAGGTGATTTAGAGCTTTGGATCAGAAATTGGCTAGCTGAAAGAAGACAGAGGGTGGTGGTTGATGGTAAATGCTCATCCTGGAGTTTAGTTACTAGTGGTGTACCGCAAGGATCTGTTTTGGGGCCACTGCTGTTTGTCATTTTTATAAATGACCTGGAAGAGAGTGTGGAAGGGTGGGTTAGTAAATTTGAGGATGACACTAAGGTCGGTGGAGTTGTGGATAGTGCCGAAGGATGTTGTAGGGTACAGAGGGACATAGATAGGCTGCAGAGCTGGGCTGAGAGATGGCAAATGGAGTTTAATGTGGAAAAGTGTGAGGTGATTCACTTTGGAAGGAGTAACAGGAATGCAGAGTACTGGGCTAATGGGAAGATTCTTGGTAGTGTCGATGAACAGAGAGATCTTGGTGTCCAGGTGCATAAATCCCTGAAAGTTGCTACCCAGGTTAATAGGGCTGTTAAGAAGGCATATGGTGTGTTAGCTTTTATTAGTAGGGGGATCGAGTTTCGGAGCCACGAGGTCATGCTGCAGCTGTACAAAACTCTGGTGAGACCGCACCTGGAGTATTGCGTGCAGTTCTGGTCACCGCATTATAGGAAGGATGTAGAAGCTTTGGAAAGGGTGCAGAGGAGATTTACTAGGATGTTGCCTGGTATGGAGGGAAGGTCTTACGAGGAAAGGCTGAGGGACTTGAGGTTGTTTTCGTTGGAGAGAAGGAGGAGGAGAGGTGACTTAATTGAGGCATATAAGATAATCAGAGGGTTAGATAGGGTGGATAGTGAGAGTCTTTTTCCTCGGATGGTGATGGCAAACACGAGGGGACATAGCTTTAAGTTGAGGGGCGATAGATATAGGACAGATGTCAGAGGTAGTTTCTTTACACAGAGAGTAGTAGGGGCGTGGAACGCCCTGCCTGCAACAGTAGTAGACTCGCCAACTTTAAGGGCACTTAAGTGGTCATTGGATCGACATATGGATGAAAATGGAATAGTGTAGGTCAGATGGTTTCACAGGTCGGCATAACATCGAGGGCCGAAGGGCCTGTACTGCGCTGTAATGTTCTAAAATCTAAATTCCCCCTTTCTTCAATAGTGGTATTAGTAACCCTGCAGTCTCTGTTACATTATCTAAGACATACACCAGTGCTGCACTGATGGAGCTGCAGTACTGAGGGAGTGCTGCACTGTCGGAGTGTCAGTATTGAGGGAGTGCTGCACTGTCCGAGGGTCAGTACTGAGGGAGCGCTGCACTGTGGGAGGGTCAGTACTGAGGGAGTGCTGCACTGTCGGAGGGTCAGTACTGAGGGAGTGCAGCACTGTCAGAGGGTCAGTACTGAGGGAGTGCTGCACTGTCAGAGGGTCAGTACTGAGGGAGTGCTGCACTGTCAGAGGGTCAGTATTGAGGGAGTGCTGCACTGTCGGAGGGTCAGTACTGAGGGAGTGCTGCACTGTCGGAGGGTCAGTACTGAGGGAGCGCTGCACTGTCGGAGGGTCAGTACTGAGGGAGCACTGCACTGTCAGAGGGTCAGTATTGAGGGAGTGCTGCACTGTCAGAAGGTCAGTACTGAGGGAGTGCTGCACTGTCAGAAGGTCAGTACTGAGGGAGTGCTGCACGGTCAGAGGGTCAGTACTGAGGGAGTGCTGCACTGTCGGAGGGTCAGTACTGAGGGAGCGCTGCACTGTCGGAGGGTCAGTACTGAGGGAGCACTGCACTGTCAGAGGGTCAGTATTGAGGGAGTGCTGCACTGTCAGAAGGTCAGTACTGAGGGAGTGCTGCACTGTCAGAAGGTCAGTACTGAGGGAGTGCTGCACTCAGAGGGTCAGTACTGAGGGAGTGCTGCACTGTCAGAGGGTCAGTACTGAAGGAGTGCTGCACTGTCAGAGGGTCAGTACTGAGGGAGTGCTGCATGTCAGAAGGTCAGTACTGAGGGAGTGCTGCACTGTCAGAGGGTCAGTACTGAGGGAGTGCTGCACTGTCAGAGGGTCAGTACTGAGGGAGTGCTGCACTGTCAGAGGGTCAGTACTGAAGGAGTGCTGCACTGTCAGAGGGTCAGTAGTGAGGGAGTGCTGCACTGTCAGAGGGTCAGTACTGAGGGAGTGCTGCACTGTCAGAGAATCAGTACTGAGAGCGTCGTACTATCGGAGGAGCAGTGCTGAGGGAGTGCCGCATGTCAGAGGGTCAGTAGAGAGGGAGTGCTGCACTGTCAGAGGGGCAGTGCTGAGGGAGTGCCGCACTGTCATAGGGGCAGTGCTGAGGGTGTGCCGCACTGTCAGAGGAGCAGTGCTGAGGGTGTGCGGCACTGTCGGAGGGGCAGTGCTGAGGGAGTGCCGCACTGTCGTAGGGGCAGTGTTGGAGTGTCGCACTGTCGGAGGGGCAATACTGAGGGAGTGCCGCACTGTCGAAATTGCAGTACTGAGGGAGTCCTGCACTGTCGGAGGGGCAGTACTGAGGGAGTCCTGCACTGTCGGAGGGGCAGTACTGAAGGAGTCCTGCACTGTCGGAGGGGCAGTACTGAAGGAGTCCTGCACTGTCGGAGAGGCAGTACTGAGGGAGTCCTGCACTGTCGGAGGAGCTGACTTTTGGAGGGAATACTAAACTGGGGCACTTGCCAAATTGTGAAGGGATGGGGGATATCCTGGGTTCCTGGACAACGTTTGTCTCTCAACCACCACCAAGAGAGTTTAATTTCCTATTGTTGCCAATTTTTAGTTTATGGGATCTTGCTTTGCATAAAATGCATGCCATGCTCCCCAATATTCGACGGTGACTACAATTCAGCAAGTATGTCATTGTAAAGAGCTTTGAGTCGAGCTCAGATGGTGTTGATAAATACAAGTCCTGTGGTGGTGAACGCTGCTCTCCAGGGCGGAAAGCTGGAACTAGAATGGCCAATAGTAGAGTCTGCACTTACCCAGAATAGCCCATCCCAGACACTGCACCGGAGCCCATCCCAGACACTGCACCGGAGCCCATCCCAGACACTGCACCGGAGCCCATCCCAGACACTGCACCGGAGCACATCCCAGACACTGCACCGGAGCACATCACTGAGACACTGCACCGGAGCACATCCCAGACACTGCACCGGAGCCCATCACTGAGACACTGCACCGGAGCCCATCCCAGACACTGCACCGGAGCACATCACTGAGACACTGCACCGGAGCACATCCCAGACACTGCACCGGAGCCCATCACTGAGACACTGCACCGGAGCACATCCCAGACACTGCACCGGAGCCCATCCCAGACACTGCACCGGAGCCCATCACTGAGACACTGCACCGGAGCACATCCCAGACACTGCACCGGAGCCCATCACTGAGACACTGCACCAGAGCACATCCCAGACACTGCACCGGAGCCCATCCCAGACACTGCACCGGAGCCCATCACTGAGACACTGCACGGGAGCACATCCCAGACACTGCACCGGAGCCCATCCCAGACACTGCACCGGAGCCCATCACTGAGACACTGCACCAGAGCACATCCCAGACACTGCACCGGTGCCCATCCCAGACACTGCACCGGAGCCCATCCCAGACACTGCACCGGAGCCCATCCCAGACACTGCACCGGAGCCCATCACAGATACTGCACCGGAGCCCATCCCAGGCAATGCACCGGAGCCCATCCCAGGCTATGCACCGGAGCCCATCCCAGGCTATGTACTGGAGCCCATCACCGAGACACTGCACCGGAGCCCATCCCAGACACTGCACCGGAGCCCATCCCAGACACTGCACCGGAGCCCATCCCAGACACTGCACCGGAGCCCATCCCAGACACTGCACCGGAGCCCATCCCAGACACTGCACCGGAGCCCATCCCAGACACTGCACCGGAGCCCATCCCAGACACTGCACCGGAGCCCATCCCAGACACTGCACCGGAGCCCATCCCAGACACTGCACCGGAGCCCATCACTGAGACACTGCACTGGAGCCCATCACTGACACAGCACTGGAGCCCATCCCCGAGACACTGCACCGGAGCCCATCACCGAGACTGCACCGGAGCCCATCACCGAGACACTGCACCGGAGTCCATCACCGAGACACTGCACCGGAGACCATCCCCGATACACTGCACCGGAGCCCATCCCCGAGACACTGCACCGGAGCCCATCCCAGACACTGCACCGGAGCCCATCACCGAAACACTGCACCGGAGCCCATCCCAGACACTGCACCGGAGCCCATCCCAGATACTGCACCGGAACCCATCCCCGAGACACTGCACCGGAGCCCATCCCCGAGACACTGCACCGGTGCCCATCCCCGAGACACTGCACCGGAGCCCATCCCCGAGACACTGCACCGGAGCCCATCCCCGAGACACTGCACCGGAGCCCATCCCCGAGACACTGCACCGGAGCCCATCCCCGAGACACTGCACCGGAGCCCATCACAAAGACACTGCACCGGAGCCCATCCCCGATACACTGCACTGGAGCCCATCCCCGAGACACTGCACCGGAGCCCATCCCAGACACTGCACCGGAACCCATCCCCGACACTGCACCGGAACCCATCCCCGAGACACTGCACGGGAGCCCATCCCCGAGACACTGCACGGGAGCCCATCCCCGAGACACTGCACGGGAGCCCATCCCTGATACACTGCACCGGAGCCCATCCCCGAGACACTGCACCGGAGCCCATCCCCGAGACACTGCAGCGGAGCCCATCCCAGACACTGCACTGGAGCCCATCCCAGACACTGCACCGGAGTCCATCCCAGACACTGCACCGGAGCCCATCCCAGACACTGCACCGGAGCCCATCCCAGACACTGTACTGGAGCCCATCACTGACACACTGCACTGGAGCCTATTCCAGACACTGCACTGGAGCCCATCCCCGAGACACTACACCGGAGCCCATCACTGAGACACTGCACCGGAACCCATCCCAGACACTGCACCGGAACCCATCCCCGAGACACTGCACCGGAGCCCATCCCCGAGACACTGCACCGGAACCTATCCCCGAGACACTGCACCGGAGCCCATCCCCGAGACACTGCACCGGTGCCCATCCCCGAGACACTGCACCGGAGCCCATCCCCGAGACACTGCACCGGAGCCCATCCCCGAGACACTGCACCGGAGCCCATCCCCGAGACACTGCACCGGAGCCCATCCCCGAGACACTGCACCGGAGCCCATCCCCGAGACACTGCACCGGAGCCCATCCCCGAGACACTGCACCGGAGCGCATCCCCGAGACACTGCACCGGAGCGCATCCCCGAGACACTGCACCGGAACCCATCCCAGAGACACTGCACCGGAGCCCATCCCCGAGACACTGCACCGGTGCCCATCACCGAGACACTGCACCGGAGCCCATCCCCGAGACACTGCACCGGAGCCCATCCCCGAGACACTGCACCGGAGCCCATCCCAGACACTGCACTGGAGCCCATCCCAGACACTGCACCGGAGCCAATCACCGAGACACTGCACCGGAGCCCATCCCAGACACTGCACTGGAGCCCATCCCAGACACTGCACTGGAGCCCATCCCAGACACTGCACTGGACCCCAGCACCGAGACACTGCACCGGAGCCCATCCCTGAGACACTGCACCGGAGCCCATCCCAGACACTTCACTGGAGCCCATCACCGAGACACTGCACTGGAGCCCATCACCGAGACACTGCACCGGAGCCCATCACCGAGACAATGCACCGGAGCCCACCGAGACACTGCACCGGAGCCCATCCCCGAGACACTGCACCGGAGCCCATCCCCGAGACACTGTACCGGAGCCCATCCCCGAGACACTGCACCGGAGCCCATCCCCGAGACACTGAACCGGAGCACATCCCCGAGACACTGCACCGGAGCCCATCCCCGAGACACTACACCGGAGCCCATCCCAGACACTGCACTGGAGCCCATCCCAGACACTGCACCGGAGCCCATCACCGAGACACTGCACCGGAGCCCATCCCAGACACTGCACCGGAGCCCATCCCAGATACTGCACCGGAACCCATCCCAGACACTGCACCGGAGCCCATCCCAGATACTGCACTGGAGCCCATCCCAGATACTGCACTGGAGCCCATCCCAGACACTGCACTGGAGCCCATCCCAGACACTGCACTGGAGCCCATCCCAGACACTGCACCGGAGCCCATCACCGAGACACTGCACCGGAGCCCATCACCGAGACACTGCACTGGAGCCCATCACCGAGACACTGCACCGGAGCCCATCACCGAGTCACTGCACCGGAGCCCATCCCCGAGACACTGCACCGGAGCCCATCCCAGACACTGCACCGGAGCCCATCCCAGACACTGCACCGGAGCCCATCCCAGACAGTGCACCGGAGCCCATCCCCGAGACACTGCACCGGTGCCCATCACTGAGACACTGCACCGGAGCCCATCCCCGAGATACTGCACCGGAGCCCATCCCCGAGACACTGCACCGGAGCCCATCCCTGAGACACTGCACCGAAGCCCATCCCAGACACTTCACTGGAGCCCATCACCGAGACACTGCACTGGAGCCCATCACCGAGACACTGCACCGGAGCCCATCACCGAGACAATGCACCGGAGCCCACCGAGACACTGCACCGGAGCCCATCACTGAGACACTGCACCGGAGCCCATCCCCGAGACACTGCACTGGAGCCCATCCCTGAGACACTTCACCGGAGCCCATCACAGACACTGCACCGGAGCCCATCAGCGAGACACTGCACTGAGCCCATCACCGAGACACTGCACCGGAGCCCATCCCCGAGACATTGCACCGGAGCCCATCCCCGAGACACTGCACCGGAGCCCATCCCAGACACTGCACCGGAGTCCATCACTGAGACACTGCACCGGAGCCCATCACTGAGACACTGCACCGGAGCCCATCACTGAGACACTGCACCGGAGCACATCCCAGACACTGCACCGGAGCCCATCCCAGACACTGCACCGGGGCCCATCCCCGAGACACTGCACTGGAGCCCATCCCAGACACTGCACTGGAGCCCATCACTGAGACACTGCACCGGAGCCCATCACTGAGACACTGCACCGGAGCACATCCCAGACACTGCACCGGAGCACATCCCAGACACTGCACCGGAGCACATCCCAGACACTGCACTGGAGCCCATCACTGACACACTGCACTGGAGCCTATTCCAGACACTGCACTGGAGCCCATCCCCGAGACACTGCACCGGAGCCCATCACTGAGACACTGCACCGGAGCCCATCACAGACACTGCACCGGTGCCCATCCCCGAGACACTGCACCGAAACCCATCCCAGACACTGCACCGGAACCCATCCCAGACACTGCACCGGAACCCATCCCCGAGACACTGCACCGGAGCCCATCCCCGAGACACTGCACCGGAGCCCATCCCCGAGACACTGCACCGGAGCCCATCCCCGAGACACTGCACCGGAGCCCATCCCCGAGACACTGCACCGGAGCCCATCCCCGAGACACTGCACCGGAGCCCATCCCCGAGACACTGCACCGGAGCCCATCCCCGAGACACTGCACCGGAGCCCATCCCCGAGACACTGCACCGGAGCCCATCCCCGAGACACTGCACCGGAGCCCATCCCCGAGACACTGCACCGGAGCCCATCCCCGAGACACTGCACCGGAACCCATCCGAGAGACACTGCACCGGAGCCCATCCCCGAGACACTGCACCGGTGCCCATCACCGAGACACTGCACCGGAGCCCATCCCCGAGACACTGCACCGGAGCCCATCCCCGAGACACTGCACCGGAGCCCATCCCAGACACTGCACCGGAGCCCATCACCGAGACACTGCACCGGAGCCCATCCCAGAGACACTGCACCGGAGCCCATCCCAGACACTGCACTGGAGCCCATCCCAGACACTGCACCGGAGCCAATCACCGAGACACTGCACCGGAGCCCATCCCAGACACTGCACTGGAGCCCATCCCAGACACTGCACTGGAGCCCATCCCAGACACTGCACTGGACCCCAGCACCGAGACACTGCACCGGAGCCCATCCCTGAGACACTGCACCGGAGCCCATCCCTGACACTTCACTGGAGCCCATCACCGAGACACTGCACTGGAGCCCATCACCGAGACACTGCACCGGAGCCCATCACTGAGACACTGCACCGGAGCCCACCGAGACACTGCACCGGAGCCCATCACTGAGACACTGCACCGGAGCCCATCCCCGAGACACTGCACTGGAGCCCATCCCCGAGACACTGCACCGGAGCCCATCCCCGAGACACTGCACCGGAGCCCATCCCCGAGACACTGCACCGGAGCCCATCACAGACACTGCACCGGAGCCCATCCCCGAGACACTGCACTGGAGCCCATCCCCGATACACTGCACCGGAGCCCATCCCCGAGACACTGCACCGGAGCCCATCCCCGAGACACTGCACCGGAGCCCATCCCCGAGACACTGCTCCGGAGCCCATCCCGATACACTGCACTGGAGCCCATCCCGATACACTGCACTGGAGCCCATCCCCGAGACACTACACCGGAGCCCATCACCGAGACACTGCACTGGAGCCCATCCCAGTCACTGCACCGGAGCCCATCCCAGACCCTGCACTGGAGTCCATCCCGAGACACTGCACCGGAGCCCATCCCAGACACTGCTCCGGAGTCCATCCCTGAGG